>NW_026777519.1:0-281233 GCF_028023285.1 Balaenoptera ricei
GAGGTTCTTGTCAACAGAGCAGCCCTAAACTTTGGGGTGCCTGTGTCTTGCTGATTTTTAGTTTTCCCAATTTATACGCCCATGAGTGGAAGTGCCCTATGCGCTCTAAGCTGTGTTTTTTCGATGTTTCAGGACACACCGTACACTTCTCCAGAGTGGCTGTTGGCAATTTACATCCCGCCCATCAGCGTAGCAAGGCTCCCATTTCTCCATGGCCTGTCCTGCATTTCTGGTTTTGACACTTTTTTCAGCATGGCCCTTTTGACCGATGGGCAGCGAGACTTCTTTGTAGCGCTGATTTGCCTTTCCAGGTTGCTTGGTTGGCCAAAAAGGGCGTATGCGTTTTTTCCTGAATATATTCAGGAAAAAACGCATACGCCCTTTTTGGCCAAGGGCATCATTGTCGACGTTTTGCCGCTTTTCATGTGCTTTACAGGCGATTCGAATCGACCTCCTGAAATCTGTTTCCTGCAATTCTGCCTTGCTTTCAAATCCTCTTCGTTGCCTTCCCTCAATATATTTGTGGACGAGAGTTATCATTTATAACTCTGCAGGTTTGTGAATTGCAGTGCCCCTGAGCTCCATTTTTCAACTCGCTTTTCTGGGAGCAGGCCGCAAAAGCGCAGGATTGCCTCAGGCCCTCTTCTGGTTCCGGGCGGCAGGCTGAGCCTGTGGTTAATTCTTCTTCCTGATGGGAAAATAGAGTGACCTGTGCCTGTCCCAACACCTAGAGCTAGTCTCTCATTGGCTCCCCCTCTTCCCGTTCATCCTCAGGACAAATTGCAAGCTGTACGGAACAGGAGGTTAAAGGTGCTGGTTCTCCAAGGAGGGAGATTGCTAGTAAAGCGGCTGGAATGGCGAACCCGAGCACAAGGAGATGAGAAATGAGGTGCGTTTTAGAAAGCTTTCCCGATCACATGGTGTACCACCTTCTGGGTTTCTCATGCATGTTTTCGATGTAGGAAGATGCCCTTGAACCTGGAGATTTGGGACCCATGGGATGGGTAACAGGCAGTATTACTTTAAAGGCTCTGCGTTTGCTCCCCCAAACTCACCAAACCTCTCAGCCCCGAGAGTGTCCACCCTTATGTCTCATCCAGCTGTGGGTCTAGATATGGTCAATCCAGGTTGCATCACAGCCCCTGAACGAATTTTGTAAGAATTTCTCGCTCTTTCACTGTCTTTGTTTCACGGGCTTTTAAAAGTAATTTATTTTTATAATGGGGTTTAGCTGCTTTTCACGGCTATGTTTATGCCGCTTTACACCCACTTGACTCACTTCCAGAGAGATATCAATACATAGGTTTTAAGATTCTTACTAGTCAGATATATTCTTGTGCGGTGAATAGGGGGTGTTGAGTCCAGTTCACTGGGCAAGGAGTAGGTCTCTCTATTACATATTGGGTTTATGGAACGGTATCTGAGCTAATTTGAAACCCTTGTTTTATGCATCACCCCACCTCACCTTTCCCATTAAGCAGCCATAGTGTGTTTTCTAAACGTGTGACTCTGTTCTGTTTTGTAATTCAGTTCAAGTGTAGCGGTTTTTACATTCCCTCTATAAGTGATAGCTTATGATAAGTGTCTTTTTCTGTGTGACTTATTTCACTTAGAATCGTCGTGCCTAAATCCACTCATCATGCTGCTACTAGCCTTATGACATTGATTTCATGGCTGAGTGATATTCCATTGTACATAAGGACCACCACTTCTTTATCCATTTTTCTCTTTCCTGGGATATTTAAGGTGTCATGAAGTGGAGGTTCTTGTCAACAGAGCAGCCCTAAACTTTGGGGTGCCTGTGTCTTGCTGATTTTTAGTTTTCCCAATTTATACGCCCATGAGTGGAAGTGCCCTATGCGCTCTAAGCTGTGTTTTTTCGATGTTTCAGGACACACCGTACACTTCTCCAGAGTGGCTGTTGGCAATTTACATCCCGCCCATCAGCGTAGCAAGGCTCCCATTTCTCCATGGCCTGTCCTGCATTTCTGGTTTTGACACTTTTTTCAGCATGGCCCTTTTGACCGATGGGCAGCGAGACTTCTTGGTAGCGCTGATTTGCCTTTCCAGGTTGCTTGGTTGGCCAAAAAGGGCGTATGCGTTTTTTCCTGAATATATTCAGGAAAAAACGCATACGCCCTTTTTGGCCAAGGGCATCATTGTCGACGTTTTGCCGCTTTTCATGTGCTTTACAGGCGATTCGAATCGACCTCCTGAAATCTGTTTCCTGCAATTCTGCCTTGCTTTCAAATCCTCTTCGTTGCCTTCCCTCAATATATTTGTGGACGAGAGTTATCATTTATAACTCTGCAGGTTTGTGAATTGCAGTGCCCCTGAGCTCCATTTTTCAACTCGCTTTTTTGGGAGCTGGCCGCAAAAGCGCAGGATTGCCTCAGGCCCTCTTCTGGTTCCGGGCGGCAGGCTGAGCCTGTGGTTAATTCTTCTTCCTGATGGGAAAATAGAGTGACCTGTGCCTGTCCCAACACCTAGAGCTAGTCTCTCATTGGCTCCCCCTCTTCCCGTTCATCCTCAGGACAAATTGCAAGCTGTACGGAACAGGAGGTTAAAGGTGCTGGTTCTCCAAGGAGGGAGATTGCTAGTAAAGCGGCTGGAATGGCGAACCCGAGCACAAGGAGTTGAGAAATGAGGTGCGTTTTAGAAAGCTTTCCCGATCACATGGTGTACCACCTTCTGGGTTTCTCATGCATGTTTTCGATGTAGGAAGATGCCCTTGAACCTGGAGATTTGGGACCCATGGGATGGGTAACAGGCTGTATTACTTTAAAGGCTCTGCGTTTGCTCCCCCAACCTCACCAAAGCTCTCAGCCCCGAGAGTGTCCACCCTTATGTCTCATCCAGCTGTGGGTCTAGATATGGTCAATCCAGGTTGCATCACAGCCCCTGAACGAATTTTGTAAGAATTTCTCGCTCTTTCACTGTCTTTGTTTCACGGGCTTTTAAAAGTAATTTATTTTTATACTGGGGTTTAGCTGCTTTTCACGGCTGAGTTTACGCTGCTTTATACCCACTTGACTCACTTCCAGAGAGATATCAATACATAGGTTTTAAGATTCTTACTAGTCAGATATATTCTTGTGCGGTGAATAGGGGGTGTTGAGTCCAGTTCACTGGGCAAGGAGTAGGTCTTTCTATTACATATTGGGTTTATGGAACGGTATCTGAGCTAATTTGAAACCCTTGTTTTATGCATCACCCCACCTCACCTTTCCCGTTAAGCAGCCATAGTGTGTTTTCTAAACGTGTGACTCTGTTCTGTTTTGTAATTCAGTTCAAGTGTAGCGGTTTTTACATTCCCTCTATAACTGATAGCTTATGATAAGTGTCTTTTTCTGTGTGACTTATTTCACTTAGAATCGTCGTGCCTAAATCCACTCATCATGCTGCTACTAGCCTTATGACATTGATTTCATGGCTGAGTGATATTCCATTGTACATAAGGACCACCACTTCTTTATCCATTTTTCTCTTTCCTGGGATATTTAAGGTGTCATGAAGTGGAGGTTCTTGTCAACAGAGCAGCCCTAAACTTTGGGGTGCCTGTGTCTTGCTGATTTTTAGTTTTCCCAATTTATACGCCCATGAGTGGAAGTGCCCTATGCGCTCTAAGCTGTGTTTTTTCGATGTTTCAGGACACACCGTACACTTCTCCAGAGTGGCTGTTGGCAATTTACATCCCGCCCATCAGCGTAGCAAGGCTCCCATTTCTCCATGGCCTGTCCTGCATTTCTGGTTTTGACACTTTTTTCAGCATGGCCCTTTTGACCGATGGGCAGCGAGACTTCTTTGTAGCGCTGATTTGCCTTTCCAGGTTGCTTGGTTGGCCAAAAAGGGCGTATGCGTTTTTTCCTGAATATATTCAGGAAAAAACGCATACGCCCTTTTTGGCCAAGGGCATCATTGTCGACGTTTTGCCGCTTTTCATGTGCTTTACAGGCGATTTGAATCGACCTCCTGAAATCTGTTTCCTGCAATTCTGCCTTGCTTTCAAATCCTCTTCATTGCCTTCCCTCAATATATTTGTGGACGAGAGTTATCATTTATAACTCTGCAGGTTTGTGAATTGCAGTGCCCCTGAGCTCCATTTTTCAACTCGCTTTTTTGGGAGCAGGCCGCAAAAGCGCAGGATTGCCTCAGGCCCTCTTCTGGTTCCGGGCGGCAGGCTGAGCCTGTGGTTAATTCCTCTTCCTGATGGGAAAATAGAGTGACCTGTGCCTGTCCCAACACCTAGAGCTAGTCTCTCATTGGCTCCCCCTCTTCCCGTTCATCCTCAGGACAAATTGCAAGCTGTACGGAACAGGAGGTTAAAGGTGCTGGTTCTCCAAGGAGGGTGATTGCTAGTAAAGCGGCTGGAATGGCGAACCCGAGCACAAGGAGATGAGAAATGAGGTGCGTTTTAGAAAGCTTTCCCGATCACATGGTGTACCACCTTCTGGGTTTCTCATGCATGTTTTCGATGTAGGAAGATGCCCTTGAACCTGGAGATTTGGGACCCATGGGATGGGTAACAGGCAGTATTACTTTAAAGGCTCTGCGTTTGCTCCCCCAAACTCACCAAACCTCTCAGCCCCGAGAGTGTCCACCCTTATGTCTCATCCAGCTGTGGGTCTAGATATGGTCAATCCAGGTTGCATCACAGCCCCTGAACGAATTTTGTAAGAATTTCTCGCTCTTTCACTGTCTTTGTTTCACGGGCTTTTAAAAGTAATTTATTTTTATAATGGGGTTTAGCTGCTTTTCACGGCTGTGTTTATGCCGCTTTACACCCACTTGACTCACTTCCAGAGAGATATCAATACATAGGTTTTAAGATTCTTACTAGTCAGATATATTCTTGTGCGGTGAATAGGGGGTGTTGAGTCCAGTTCACTGGGCAAGGAGTAGGTCTCTCTATTACATATTGGGTTTATGGAACGGTATCTGAGCTAATTTGAAACCCTTGTTTTATGCATCACCCCACCTCACCTTTCCCATTAAGCAGCCATAGTGTGTTTTCTAAACGTGTGACTCTGTTCTGTTTTGTAATTCAGTTCAAGTGTAGCGGTTTTTACATTCCCTCTATAAGTGATAGCTTATGATAAGTGTCTTTTTCTGTGTGACTTATTTCACTTAGAATCGTCGTGCCTAAATCCACTCATCATGCTGCTACTAGCCTTATGACATTGATTTCATGGCTGAGTGATATTCCATTGTACATAAGGACCACCACTTCTTTATCCATTTTTCTCTTTCCTGGGATATTTAAGGTGTCATGAAGTGGAGGTTCTTGTCAACAGAGCAGCCCTAAACTTTGGGGTGCCTGTGTCTTGCTGATTTTTAGTTTTCCCAATTTATACGCCCATGAGTGGAAGTGCCCTATGCGCTCTAAGCTGTGTTTTTTCGATGTTTCAGGACACACCGTACACTTCTCCAGAGTGGCTGTTGGCAATTTACATCCCGCCCATCAGCGTAGCAAGGCTCCCATTTCTCCATGGCCTGTCCTGCATTTCTGGTTTTGACACTTTTTTCAGCATGGCCCTTTTGACCGATGGGCAGCGAGACTTCTTGGTAGCGCTGATTTGCCTTTCCAGGTTGCTTGGTTGGCCAAAAAGGGCGTATGCGTTTTTTCCTGAATATATTCAGGAAAAAACGCATACGCCCTTTTTGGCCAAGGGCATCATTGTCGACGTTTTGCCGCTTTTCATGTGCTTTACAGGCGATTCGAATCGACCTCCTGAAATCTGTTTCCTGCAATTCTGCCTTGCTTTCAAATCCTCTTCGTTGCCTTCCCTCAATATATTTGTGGACGAGAGTTATCATTTATAACTCTGCAGGTTTGTGAATTGCAGTGCCCCTGAGCTCCATTTTTCAACTCGCTTTTTTGGGAGCTGGCCGCAAAAGCGCAGGATTGCCTCAGGCCCTCTTCTGGTTCCGGGCGGCAGGCTGAGCCTGTGGTTAATTCTTCTTCCTGATGGGAAAATAGAGTGACCTGTGCCTGTCCCAACACCTAGAGCTAGTCTCTCATTGGCTCCCCCTCTTCCCGTTCATCCTCAGGACAAATTGCAAGCTGTACGGAACAGGAGGTTAAAGGTGCTGGTTCTCCAAGGAGGGAGATTGCTAGTAAAGCGGCTGGAATGGCGAACCCGAGCACAAGGAGTTGAGAAATGAGGTGCGTTTTAGAAAGCTTTCCCGATCACATGGTGTACCACCTTCTGGGTTTCTCATGCATGTTTTCGATGTAGGAAGATGCCCTTGAACCTGGAGATTTGGGACCCATGGGATGGGTAACAGGCTGTATTACTTTAAAGGCTCTGCGTTTGCTCCCCCAACCTCACCAAAGCTCTCAGCCCCGAGAGTGTCCACCCTTATGTCTCATCCAGCTGTGGGTCTAGATATGGTCAATCCAGGTTGCATCACAGCCCCTGAACGAATTTTGTAAGAATTTCTCGCTCTTTCACTGTCTTTGTTTCACGGGCTTTTAAAAGTAATTTATTTTTATACTGGGGTTTAGCTGCTTTTCACGGCTGAGTTTACGCTGCTTTATACCCACTTGACTCACTTCCAGAGAGATATCAATACATAGGTTTTAAGATTCTTACTAGTCAGATATATTCTTGTGCGGTGAATAGGGGGTGTTGAGTCCAGTTCACTGGGCAAGGAGTAGGTCTTTCTATTACATATTGGGTTTATGGAACGGTATCTGAGCTAATTTGAAACCCTTGTTTTATGCATCACCCCACCTCACCTTTCCCGTTAAGCAGCCATAGTGTGTTTTCTAAACGTGTGACTCTGTTCTGTTTTGTAATTCAGTTCAAGTGTAGCGGTTTTTACATTCCCTCTATAACTGATAGCTTATGATAAGTGTCTTTTTCTGTGTGACTTATTTCACTTAGAATCGTCGTGCCTAAATCCACTCATCATGCTGCTACTAGCCTTATGACATTGATTTCATGGCTGAGTGATATTCCATTGTACATAAGGACCACCACTTCTTTATCCATTTTTCTCTTTCCTGGGATATTTAAGGTGTCATGAAGTGGAGGTTCTTGTCAACAGAGCAGCCCTAAACTTTGGGGTGCCTGTGTCTTGCTGATTTTTAGTTTTCCCAATTTATACGCCCATGAGTGGAAGTGCCCTATGCGCTCTAAGCTGTGTTTTTTCGATGTTTCAGGACACACCGTACACTTCTCCAGAGTGGCTGTTGGCAATTTACATCCCGCCCATCAGCGTAGCAAGGCTCCCATTTCTCCATGGCCTGTCCTGCATTTCTGGTTTTGACACTTTTTTCAGCATGGCCCTTTTGACCGATGGGCAGCGAGACTTCTTTGTAGCGCTGATTTGCCTTTCCAGGTTGCTTGGTTGGCCAAAAAGGGCGTATGCGTTTTTTCCTGAATATATTCAGGAAAAAACGCATACGCCCTTTTTGGCCAAGGGCATCATTGTCGACGTTTTGCCGCTTTTCATGTGCTTTACAGGCGATTTGAATCGACCTCCTGAAATCTGTTTCCTGCAATTCTGCCTTGCTTTCAAATCCTCTTCATTGCCTTCCCTCAATATATTTGTGGACGAGAGTTATCATTTATAACTCTGCAGGTTTGTGAATTGCAGTGCCCCTGAGCTCCATTTTTCAACTCGCTTTTTTGGGAGCAGGCCGCAAAAGCGCAGGATTGCCTCAGGCCCTCTTCTGGTTCCGGGCGGCAGGCTGAGCCTGTGGTTAATTCCTCTTCCTGATGGGAAAATAGAGTGACCTGTGCCTGTCCCAACACCTAGAGCTAGTCTCTCATTGGCTCCCCCTCTTCCCGTTCATCCTCAGGACAAATTGCAAGCTGTACGGAACAGGAGGTTAAAGGTGCTGGTTCTCCAAGGAGGGTGATTGCTAGTAAAGCGGCTGGAATGGCGAACCCGAGCACAAGGAGATGAGAAATGAGGTGCGTTTTAGAAAGCTTTCCCGATCACATGGTGTACCACCTTCTGGGTTTCTCATGCATGTTTTCGATGTAGGAAGATGCCCTTGAACCTGGAGATTTGGGACCCATGGGATGGGTAACAGGCAGTATTACTTTAAAGGCTCTGCGTTTGCTCCCCCAAACTCACCAAACCTCTCAGCCCCGAGAGTGTCCACCCTTATGTCTCATCCAGCTGTGGGTCTAGATATGGTCAATCCAGGTTGCATCACAGCCCCTGAACGAATTTTGTAAGAATTTCTCGCTCTTTCACTGTCTTTGTTTCACGGGCTTTTAAAAGTAATTTATTTTTATAATGGGGTTTAGCTGCTTTTCACGGCTGTGTTTATGCCGCTTTACACCCACTTGACTCACTTCCAGAGAGATATCAATACATAGGTTTTAAGATTCTTACTAGTCAGATATATTCTTGTGCGGTGAATAGGGGGTGTTGAGTCCAGTTCACTGGGCAAGGAGTAGGTCTCTCTATTACATATTGGGTTTATGGAACGGTATCTGAGCTAATTTGAAACCCTTGTTTTATGCATCACCCCACCTCACCTTTCCCATTAAGCAGCCATAGTGTGTTTTCTAAACGTGTGACTCTGTTCTGTTTTGTAATTCAGTTCAAGTGTAGCGGTTTTTACATTCCCTCTATAAGTGATAGCTTATGATAAGTGTCTTTTTCTGTGTGACTTATTTCACTTAGAATCGTCGTGCCTAAATCCACTCATCATGCTGCTACTAGCCTTATGACATTGATTTCATGGCTGAGTGATATTCCATTGTACATAAGGACCACCACTTCTTTATCCATTTTTCTCTTTCCTGGGATATTTAAGGTGTCATGAAGTGGAGGTTCTTGTCAACAGAGCAGCCCTAAACTTTGGGGTGCCTGTGTCTTGCTGATTTTTAGTTTTCCCAATTTATACGCCCATGAGTGGAAGTGCCGTATGCGCTCTAAGCTGTGTTTTTTCGATGTTTCAGGACACACCGTACACTTCTCCAGAGTGGCTGTTGGCAATTTACATCCCGCCCATCAGCGTAGCAAGGCTCCCATTTCTCCATGGCCTGTCCTGCATTTCTGGTTTTGACACTTTTTTCAGCATGGCCCTTTTGACCGATGGGCAGCGAGACTTCTTGGTAGCGCTGATTTGCCTTTCCAGGTTGCTTGGTTGGCCAAAAAGGGCGTATGCGTTTTTTCCTGAATATATTCAGGAAAAAACGCATACGCCCTTTTTGGCCAAGGGCATCATTGTCGACGTTTTGCCGCTTTTCATGTGCTTTACAGGCGATTCGAATCGACCTCCTGAAATCTGTTTCCTGCAATTCTGCCTTGCTTTCAAATCCTCTTCGTTGCCTTCCCTCAATATATTTGTGGACGAGAGTTATCATTTATAACTCTGCAGGTTTGTGAATTGCAGTGCCCCTGAGCTCCATTTTTCAACTCGCTTTTTTGGGAGCTGGCCGCAAAAGCGCAGGATTGCCTCAGGCCCTCTTCTGGTTCCGGGCGGCAGGCTGAGCCTGTGGTTAATTCTTCTTCCTGATGGGAAAATAGAGTGACCTGTGCCTGTCCCAACACCTAGAGCTAGTCTCTCATTGGCTCCCCCTCTTCCCGTTCATCCTCAGGACAAATTGCAAGCTGTACGGAACAGGAGGTTAAAGGTGCTGGTTCTCCAAGGAGGGAGATTGCTAGTAAAGCGGCTGGAATGGCGAACCCGAGCACAAGGAGATGAGAAATGAGGTGCGTTTTAGAAAGCTTTCCCGATCACATGGTGTACCACCTTCTGGGTTTCTCATGCATGTTTTCGATGTAGGAAGATGCCCTTGAACCTGGAGATTTGGGACCCATGGGATGGGTAACAGGCAGTATTACTTTAAAGGCTCTGCGTTTGCTCCCCCAAACTCACCAAACCTCTCAGCCCCGAGAGTGTCCACCCTTATGTCTCATCCAGCTGTGGGTCTAGATATGGTCAATCCAGGTTGCATCACAGCCCCTGAACGAATTTTGTAAGAATTTCTCTCTCTTTCACTGTCTTTGTTTCACGGGCTTTTAAAAGTAATTTATTTTTATAATGGGGTTTAGCTGCTTTTCACGGCTGTGTTTATGCCGCTTTACACCCACTTGACTCACTTCCAGAGAGATATCAATACATAGGTTTTAAGATTCTTACTAGTCAGATATATTCTTGTGCGGTGAATAGGGGGTGTTGAGTCCAGTTCACTGAGCAAGGAGTAGGTCTTTCTATTACATATTGGGTTTATGGAACGGTAGCTGAGCTCATTTGAAACCCTTGTTTTATGCATCACCCCACCTCACCTTTCCCGTTAAGCAGCCATAGTGTGTCTTCTAAACGTGTGACTCTGTTCTGTTTTGTAATTCAGTTCAAGTGTAGCGGTTTTTACATTCCCTCTATAACTGATAGCTTATGATAAGTGTCTTTTTCTGTGTGACTTATTTCACTTAGAATCGTCGTGCCTAAATCTACTCATCATGCTGCTACTAGCCTTATGACATTGATTTCATGGCTGAGTGATATTCCATTGTACATAAGGACCACCACTTCTTTATCCATTTTTCTCTTTCCAGGGATATTTAAGGTGTCATGAAGTGGAGGTTCTTGTCAACAGAGCAGCCCTAAACTTTGGGGTGCCTGTGTCTTGCTGATTTTTAGTTTTCCCAATTTATACGCCCATGAGTGGAAGTGCCCTATGCGCTCTAAGCTGTGTTTTTTCGATGTTTCAGGACACACCGTACACTTCTCCAGAGTGGCTGTTGGCAATTTACATCCCGCCCATCAGCGTAGCAAGGCTCCCATTTCTCCATGGCCTGTCCTGCATTTCTGGTTTTGACACTTTTTTCAGCATGGCCCTTTTGACCGATGGGCAGCGAGACTTCTTTGTAGCGCTGATTTGCCTTTCCAGGTTGCTTGGTTGGCCAAAAAGGGCGTATGCGTTTTTTCCTGAATATATTCAGGAAAAAACGCATACGCCCTTTTTGGCCAAGGGCATCATTGTCGACGTTTTGCCGCTTTTCATGTGCTTTACAGGCGATTCGAATCGACCTCCTGAAATCTGTTTCCTGCAATTCTGCCTTGCTTTCAAATCCTCTTCGTTGCCTTCCCTCAATATATTTGTGGACGAGAGTTATCATTTATAACTCTGCAGGTTTGTGAATTGCAGTGCCCCTGAGCTCCATTTTTCAACTCGCTTTTTTGGGAGCTGGCCGCAAAAGCGCAGGATTGCCTCAGGCCCTCTTCTGGTTCCGGGCGGCAGGCTGAGCCTGTGGTTAATTCTTCTTCCTGATGGGAAAATAGAGTGACCTGTGCCTGTCCCAACACCTAGAGCTAGTCTCTCATTGGCTCCCCCTCTTCCCGTTCATCCTCAGGACAAATTGCAAGCTGTACGGAACAGGAGGTTAAAGGTGCTGGTTCTCCAAGGAGGGAGATTGCTAGTAAAGCGGCTGGAATGGCGAACCCGAGCACAAGGAGATGAGAAATGAGGTGCGTTTTAGAAAGCTTTCCCGATCACACGGTGTACCACCTTCTGGGTTTCTCATGCATGTTTTCGATGTAGGAAGATGCCCTTGAACCTGGAGATTTGGGACCCATGGGATGGGTAACAGGCAGTATTACTTTAAAGGCTCTGCGTTTGCTCCCCCAACCTCACCAAAGCTCTCAGCCCCGAGAGTGTCCACCCTTATGTCTCATCCAGCTGTGGGTCTAGATATGGTCAATCCAGGTTGCATCACAGAGCCTGAACGAATTTTGTAAGAATTTCTCTCTCTTTCACTGTCTTTGTTTCACGGGCTTTTAAAAGTAATTTATTTTTATACTGGGGTTTAGCTGCTTTTCACGGCTGAGTTTACGCTGCTTTATACCCACTTGACTCACTTCCAGAGAGATATCAATACACAGGTTTTAAGATTCTTACTAGTCAGATATATTCTTGTGCGGTGAATAGGGGGTGTTGAGTCCAGTTCACTGGGCAAGGAGTAGGTCTTTCTATTACATATTGGGTTTATGGAACGGTATCTGAGCTAATTTGAAACCCTTGTTTTATGCATCACCCCACCTCACCTTTCCCGTTAAGCAGCCATAGTGTGTTTTCTAAACGTGTGACTCTGTTTGTTTTGTAATTCAGTTCAAGTGTAGCGGTTTTTACATTCCCTCTATAAGTGATAGCTTATGATAAGTGTCTTTTTCTGTGTGACTTATTTCACTTAGAATCGTCGTGCCTAAATCCAATCATCATGCTGCTACTAGCCTTATGACATTGATTTCATGGCTGAGTGACATTCCATTGTACATAAGGACCACCACTTCTTTATCCATTTTTCTCTTTCCAGGGATATTTAAGGTGTCATGAAGTGGAGGTTCTTGTCAACAGAGCAGCCCTAAACTTTGGGGTGCCTGTGTCTTGCTGATTTTTAGTTTTCCCAATTTATACGCCCATGAGTGGAAGTGCCCTATGCGCTCTAAGCTGTGTTTTTTCGATGTTTCAGGACACACCGTATACTTCTCCAGAGTGGCTGTTGGCAATTTACATCCCGCCCATCAGCGTAGCAAGGCTCCCATTTCTCCATGGCCTGTCCTGCATTTCTGGTTTTGACACTTTTTTCAGCATGGCCCTTTTGACCGATGGGCAGCGAGACTTCTTTGTAGCGCTGATTTGCCTTTCCAGGTTGCTTGGTTGGCCAAAAAGGGCGTATGCGTTTTTTCCTGAATATATTCAGGAAAAAACGCATACGCCCTTTTTGGCCAAGGGCATCATTGTCGACGTTTTGCCGCTTTTCATGTGCTTTACAGGCGATTCGAATCGACCTCCTGAAATCTGTTTCCTGCAATTCTGCCTTGCTTTCAAATCCTCTTCGTTGCCTTCCCTCAATATATTTGTGGACGAGAGTTATCATTTATAACTCTGCAGGTTTGTGAATTGCAGTGCCCCTGAGCTCCATTTTTCAACTCGCTTTTTTGGGAGCTGGCCGCAAAAGCGCAGGATTGCCTCAGGCCCTCTTCTGGTTCCGGGCGGCAGGCTGAGCCTGTGGTTAATTCTTCTTCCTGATGGGAAAATAGAGTGACCTGTGCCTGTCCCAACATCTAGAGCTAGTCTCTCATTGGCTCCCCCTCTTCCCGTTCATCCTCAGGACAAATTGCAAGGGTATGGAACAGGAGGTTAAAGGTGCTGATTCTCCAAGGAGGGAGATTGCTAGTAAAGCGGCTGGAATGGCGAACCCGAGCACAAGGAGATGAGAAATGAGGTGCGTTTTAGAAAGCTTTCCCGATCACACGGTGTACCACCTTCTGGGTTTCTCATGCATGTTTTCGATGTAGGAAGATGCCCTTGAACCTGGAGATTTGGGACCCATGGGATGGGTAACAGGCAGTATTACTTTAAAGGCTCTGCGTTTGATCCCCCAACCTCACCAAAGCTCTCAGCCCCGAGAGTGTCCACCCTTATGTCTCATCCAGCTGTGGGTCTAGATATGGTCAATCCAGGTTGCATCACAGAGGCTGAACGAATTTTGTAAGAATTTCTCTCTCTTTCACTGTCTTTGTTTCACGGGCTTTTAAAAGTAATTTATTTTTATATTGGGGTTTAGCTGCTTTTCACGGCTGAGTTTACGCTGCTTTATACCCACTTGACTCACTTCCAGAGAGATATCAATACATAGGTTTTAAGATTCTTACTAGTCAGATATATTCTTGTGCGGTGAATAGGGGGTGTTGAGTCCAGTTCACTGGACAAGGAGTAGGTCTTTCTATTACATATTGGGTTTATGGAACGGTATCTGAGCTAATTTGAAACCCTTGTTTTATGCATCACCCCACCTCACCTTTCCCGTTAAGCAGCCATAGTGTGTTTTCTAAACGTGTGACTCTGTTCTGTTTTGTAATTCAGTTCAAGTGTAGCGGTTTTTACATTCCCTCTATAAGTGATAGCTTATGATAAGTGTCTTTTTCTGTGTGACTTATTTCACTTAGAATCGTCGTGCCTAAATCCAATCATCATGCTGCTACTAGCCTTATGACATTGATTTCATGGCTGAGTGATATTCCATTGTACATAAGGACCACCACTTCTTTATCCATTTTTCTCTTTCCTGGGATATTTAAGGTGTCATGAAGTGGAGGTTCTTGTCAACAGAGCAGCCCTAAACTTTGGGGTGCCTGTGTCTTGCTGATTTTTAGTTTTCCCAATTTATACGCCCATGAGTGGAAGTGCCCTATGCGCTCTAAGCTGTGTTTTTTTGATGTTTCAGGACACACCGTACACTTCTCCAGAGTGGCTGTTGGCAATTTACATCCCGCCCATCAGCGTAGCAAGGCTCCCATTTCTCCATGGCCTGTCCTGCATTTCTGGTTTTGACACTTTTTTCAGCATGGCCCTTTTGACCGATGGGCAGCGAGACTTCTTTGTAGCGCTGATTTGCCTTTCCAGGTTGCTTGGTTGGCCAAAAAGGGCGTATGCGTTTTTTCCTGAATATATTCAGGAAAAAACGCATATGCCCTTTTTGGCCAAGGGCATCATTGTCGACGTTTTGCCGCTTTTCATGTGCTTTACAGGCGATTCGAATCGACCTCCTGAAATCTGTTTCCTGCAATTCTGCCTTGCTTTCAAATCCTCTTCGTTGCCTTCCCTCAATATATTTGTGGACGAGAGTTATCATTTATAACTCTGCAGGTTTGTGAATTGCAGTGCCCCTGAGCTCCATTTTTCAACTCGCTTTTTTGGGAGCTGGCCGCAAAAGCGCAGGATTGCCTCAGGCCCTCTTCTGGTTCCGGGCGGCAGGCTGAGCCTGTGGTTAATTCTTCTTCCTGATGGGAAAATAGAGTGACCTGTGCCTGTCCCAACACCTAGAGCTAGTCTCTCATTGGCTCCCCCTCTTCCCGTTCATCCTCAGGACAAATTGCAAGCTGTACGGAACAGGAGGTTAAAGGTGCTGGTTCTCCAAGGAGGGTGATTGCTAGTAAAGCGGCTGGAATGGCGAACCCGAGCACAAGGAGATGAGAAATGAGGTGCGTTTTAGAAAGCTTTCCCGATCACATGGTGTACCACCTTCTGGTTTCTCATGCATGTTTTCGATGTAGGAAGATGCCCTTGAACCTGGAGATTTGGGACCCATGGGATGGGTAACAGGCAGTATTACTTTAAAGGCTCTGCGTTTGCTCCCCGAAACTCACCAAACCTCTCAGCCCCGAGAGTGTCCACCCTTATGTCTCATCCAGCTGTGGGTCTAGATATGGTCAATCCAGGTTGCATCACAGCCCCTGAACGAATTTTGTAAGAATTTCTCTCTCTTTCACTGTCTTTGTTTCACGGGCTTTTAAAAGTAATTTATTTTTATAATGGGGTTTAGCTGCTTTTCACGGATGTGTTTATGCCGCTTTACACCCACTTGACTCACTTCCAGAGAGATATCAATACATAGGTTTTAAGATTCTTACTAGTCAGATATATTCTTGTGCGGTGAATAGGGGGTGTTGAGTCCAGTTCACTGGGCAAGGAGTAGGTCTTTCTATTACATATTGGGTTTATGGAACGGTATCTGAGCTAATTTGAAACCCTTGTTTTATGCATCACCCCACCTCACCTTTCCCGTTAAGCAGCCATAGTGTGTTTTCTAAACGTGTGACTCTGTTCTGTTTTGTAATTCAGTTCAAGTGTAGCGGTTTTTACATTCCCTCTATAACTGATAGCTTATGATAAGTGTCTTTTTCTGTGTGACTTATTTCACTTAGAATCGTCGTGCCTAAATCCACTCATCATGCTGCTACTAGCCTTATGACATTGATTTCATGGCTGAGTGATATTCCATTGTACATAAGGACCACCACTTCTTTATCCATTTTTCTCTTTCCTGGGATATTTAAGGTGTCATGAAGTGGAGGTTCTTGTCAACAGAGCAGCCCTAAACTTTGGGGTGCCTGTGTCTTGCTGATTTTTAGTTTTCCCAATTTATACGCCCATGAGTGGAAGTGCCCTATGCGCTCTAAGCTGTGTTTTTTCGATGTTTCAGGACACACCGTACACTTCTCCAGAGTGGCTGTTGGCAATTTACATCCCGCCCATCAGCGTAGCAAGGCTCCCATTTCTCCATGGCCTGTCCTGCATTTCTGGTTTTGACACTTTTTTCAGCATGGCCCTTTTGACCGATGGGCAGCGAGACTTCTTTGTAGCGCTGATTTGCCTTTCCAGGTTGCTTGGTTGGCCAAAAAGGGCGTATGCGTTTTTTCCTGAATATATTCAGGAAAAAACGCATACGCCCTTTTTGGCCAAGGGCATCATTGTCGACGTTTTGCCGCTTTTCATGTGCTTTACAGGCGATTCGAATCGACCTCCTGAAATCTGTTTCCTGCAATTCTGCCTTGCTTTCAAATCCTCTTCATTGCCTTCCCTCAATATATTTGTGGACGAGAGTTATCATTTATAACTCTGCAGGTTTGTGAATTGCAGTGCCCCTGAGCTCCATTTTTCAACTCGCTTTTTTGGGAGCTGGCCGCAAAAGCGCAGGATTGCCTCAGGCCCTCTTCTGGTTCCGGGCGGCAGGCTGAGCCTGTGGTTAATTCCTCTTCCTGATGGGAAAATAGAGTGACCTGTGCCTGTCCCAACACCTAGAGCTAGTCTCTCATTGGCTCCCCCTCTTCCCGTTCATCCTCAGGACAAATTGCAAGCTGTACGGAACAGGAGGTTAAAGGTGCTGGTTCTCCAAGGAGGGTGATTGCTAGTAAAGCGGCTGGAATGGCGAACCCGAGCACAAGGAGATGAGAAATGAGGTGCGTTTTAGAAAGCTTTCCCGATCACACGGTGTACCACCTTCTGGGTTTCTCATGCATGTTTTCGATGTAGGAAGATGCCCTTGAACCTGGAGATTTGGGACCCATGGGATGGGTAACAGGCAGTATTACTTTAAAGGCTCTGCGTTTGCTCCCCCAACCTCACCAAAGCTCTCAGCCCCGAGAGTGTCCACCCTTATGTCTCATCCAGCTGTGGGTCTAGATATGGTCAATCCAGGTTGCATCACAGAGCCTGAACGAATTTTGTAAGAATTTCTCTCTCTTTCACTGTCTTTGTTTCACGGGCTTTTAAAAGTAATTTATTTTTATACTGGGGTTTAGCTGCTTTTCACGGCTGAGTTTACGCCGCTTTACACCCACTTGACTCACTTCCAGAGAGATATCAATACATAGGTTTTAAGATTCTTACTAGTCAGATATATTCTTCTGCGGTGAATAGGGGGTGTTGAGTCCAGTTCACTGGGCAAGGAGTAGGTCTTTCTATTACATATTGGGTTTATGGAACGGTATCTGAGCTAATTTGAAACCCTTGTTTTATGCATCACCCCACCTCACCTTTCCCGTTAAGCAGCCATACTGTGTTTTCTAAACTTTTGACTCTGTTCTGTTTTGTAATTCAGTTCATGTGTAGCGGTTTTTACATTCCCTTTATAAGTGATAGCTTATGATAAGTGTCTTTTTCTGTGTGACTTATTTCACTTAGAATCGTCGTGCCTAAATCCACTCATCATGCTGCTACTAGCCTTATGACATTGATTTCATGGCTGAGTGATATTCCATTGTACATAAGGACCACCACTTCTTTATCCATTTTTCTCTTTCCTGGGATATTTAAGGTGTCATGAAGTGGAGGTTCTTGTCAACAGAGCAGCCCTAAACTTTGGGTTGCCTGTGTCTTGCTGATTTTTAGTTTTCCCAATTTATACGCCCATGAGTGGAAGTGCCCTATGCGCTCTAAGCTGTGTTTTTTCGATGTTTCAGGACACACCGTACACTTCTCCAGAGTGGCTGTTGGCAATTTACATCCCGCCCATCAGCGTAGCAAGGCTCCCATTTCTCCATGGCCTGTCCTGCATTTCTGGTTTTGACACTTTTTTCAGCATGGCCCTTTTGACCGATGGGCAGCGAGACTTCTTTGTAGCGCTGATTTGCCTTTCCAGGTTGCTTGGTTGGCCAAAAAGGGCGTATGCGTTTTTTCCTGAATATATTCAGGAAAAAACGCATACGCCCTTTTTGGCCAAGGGCATCATTGTCGACGTTTTGCCGCTTTTCATGTGCTTTACAGGCGATTCGAATCGACCTCCTGAAATCTGTTTCCTGCAATTCTGCCTTGCTTTCAAATCCTCTTCGTTGCCTTCCCTCAATATATTTGTGGACGAGAGTTATCATTTATAACTCTGCAGGTTTGTGAATTGCAGTGCCCCTGAGCTCCATTTTTCAACTCGCTTTTTTGGGAGCTGGCCGCAAAAGCGCAGGATTGCCTCAGGCCCTCTTCTGGTTCCGGGCGGCAGGCTGAGCCTGTGGTTAATTCTTCTTCCTGATGGGAAAATAGAGTGACCTGTGCCTGTCCCAACACCTAGAGCTAGTCTCTCATTGGCTCCCCCTCTTCCCGTTCATCCTCAGGACAAATTGCAAGCTGTATGGAACAGGAGGTTAAAGGTGCTGATTCTCCAAGGAGGGAGATTGCTAGTAAAGCGGCTGGAATGGCGAACCCGAGCACAAGGAGATGAGAAATGAGGTGCGTTTTAGAAAGCTTTCCCGATCACACGGTGTACCACCTTCTGGGTTTCTCATGCATGTTTTCGATGTAGGAAGATGCCCTTGAACCTGGAGATTTGGGACCCATGGGATGGGTAACAGGCAGTATTACTTTAAAGGCTCTGCGTTTGCTCCCCGAAACTCACCAAACCTCTCAGCCCCGAGAGTGTCCACCCTTATGTCTCATCCAGCTGTGGGTCTAGATATGGTCAATCCAGGTTGCATCACAGCCCCTGAACGAATTTTGTAAGAATTTCTCTCTCTTTCACTGTCTTTGTTTCACGGGCTTTTAAAAGTAATTTATTTTTATAATGGGGTTTAGCTGCTTTTCACGGCTGTGTTTATGCCGCTTTACACCCACTTGACTCACTTCCAGAGAGATATCAATACATAGGTTTTAAGATTCTTACTAGTCAGATATATTCTTGTGCGGTGAATAGGGGGTGTTGAGTCCAGTTCACTGAGCAAGGAGTAGGTCTTTCTATTACATATTGGGTTTATGGAACGGTAGCTGAGCTCATTTGAAACCCTTGTTTTATTCATCACCCCACCTCACCTTTCCCGTTAAGCAGCCATAGTGTGTCTTCTAAACGTGTGACTCTGTTCTGTTTTGTAATTCAGTTCAAGTGTAGCGGTTTTTACATTCCCTCTATAACTGATAGCTTATGATAAGTGTCTTTTTCTGTGTGACTTATTTCACTTAGAATCGTCGTGCCTAAATCTACTCATCATGCTGCTACTAGCCTTATGACATTGATTTCATGGCTGAGTGATATTCCATTGTACATAAGGACCACCACTTCTTTATCCATTTTTCTCTTTCCAGGGATATTTAAGGTGTCATGAAGTGGAGGTTCTTGTCAACAGAGCAGCCCTAAACTTTGGGGTGCCTGTGTCTTGCTGATTTTTAGTTTTCCCAATTTATACGCCCATGAGTGGAAGTGCCCTATGCGCTCTAAGCTGTGTTTTTTCGATGTTTCAGGACACACCGTACACTTCTCCAGAGTGGCTGTTGGCAATTTACATCCCGCCCATCAGCGTAGCAAGGCTCCCATTTCTCCATGGCCTGTCCTGCATTTCTGGTTTTGACACTTTTTTCAGCATGGCCCTTTTGACCGATGGGCAGCGAGACTTCTTTGTAGCGCTGATTTGCCTTTCCAGGTTGCTTGGTTGGCCAAAAAGGGCGTATGCGTTTTTTCCTGAATATATTCAGGAAAAAACGCATACGCCCTTTTTGGCCAAGGGCATCATTGTCGACGTTTTGCCGCTTTTCATGTGCTTTACAGGCGATTCGAATCGACCTCCTGAAATCTGTTTCCTGCAATTCTGCCTTGCTTTCAAATCCTCTTCGTTGCCTTCCCTCAATATATTTGTGGACGAGAGTTATCATTTATAACTCTGCAGGTTTGTGAATTGCAGTGCCCCTGAGCTCCATTTTTCAACTCGCTTTTTTGGGAGCTGGCCGCAAAAGCGCAGGATTGCCTCAGGCCCTCTTCTGGTTCCGGGCGGCAGGCTGAGCCTGTGGTTAATTCTTCTTCCTGATGGGAAAATAGAGTGACCTGTGCCTGTCCCAACACCTAGAGCTAGTCTCTCATTGGCTCCCCCTCTTCCCGTTCATCCTCAGGACAAATTGCAAGCTGTATGGAACAGGAGGTTAAAGGTGCTGATTCTCCAAGGAGGGAGATTGCTAGTAAAGCGGCTGGAATGGCGAACCCGAGCACAAGGAGATGAGAAATGAGGTGCGTTTTAGAAAGCTTTCCCAATCACACGGTGTACCACCTTCTGGGTTTCTCATGCATGTTTTCGATGTAGGAAGATGCCCTTGAACCTGGAGATTTGGGACCCATGGGATGGGTAACAGGCAGTATTACTTTAAAGGCTCTGCGTTTGCTCCCCGAAACTCACCAAACCTCTCAGCCCCGAGAGTGTCCACCCTTATGTCTCATCCAGCTGTGGGTCTAGATATGGTCAATCCAGGTTGCATCACAGCCCCTGAACGAATTTTGTAAGAATTTCTCTCTCTTTCACTGTCTTTGTTTCACGGGCTTTTAAAAGTAATTTATTTTTATAATGGGGTTTAGCTGCTTTTCACGGCTGTGTTTATGCCGCTTTACGCCCACTTGACTCACTTCCAGAGAGATATCAATACATAGGTTTTAAGATTCTTACTAGTCAGATATATTCTTGTGCGGTGAATAGGGGGTGTTGAGTCCAGTTCACTGAGCAAGGAGTAGGTCTTTCTATTACATATTGGGTTTATGGAACGGTAGCTGAGCTCATTTGAAACCCTTGTTTTATTCATCACCCCACCTCACCTTTCCCGTTAAGCAGCCATAGTGTGTCTTCTAAACGTGTGACTCTGTTCTGTTTTGTAATTCAGTTCAAGTGTAGCGGTTTTTACATTCCCTCTATAACTGATAGCTTATGATAAGTGTCTTTTTCTGTGTGACTTATTTCACTTAGAATCGTCGTGCCTAAATCTACTCATCATGCTGCTACTAGCCTTATGACATTGATTTCATGGCTGAATGATATTCCATTGTACATAAGGACCACCACTTCTTTATCCATTTTTCTCTTTCCAGGGATATTTAAGGTGTCATGAAGTGGAGGTTCTTGTCAACAGAGCAGCCCTAAACTTTGGGGTGCCTGTGTCTTGCTGATTTTTAGTTTTCCCAATTTATACGCCCATGAGTGGAAGTGCCCTATGCGCTCTAAGCTGTGTTTTTTCGATGTTTCAGGACACACCGTACACTTCTCCAGAGTGGCTGTTGGCAATTTACATCCCGCCCATCAGCGTAGCAAGGCTCCCATTTCTCCATGGCCTGTCCTGCATTTCTGGTTTTGACACTTTTTTCAGCATGGCCCTTTTGACCGATGGGCAGCGAGACTTCTTTGTAGCGCTGATTTGCCTTTCCAGGTTGCTTGGTTGGCCAAAAAGGGCGTATGCGTTTTTTCCTGAATATATTCAGGAAAAAACGCATACGCCCTTTTTGGCCAAGGGCATCATTGTCGACGTTTTGCCGCTTTTCATGTGCTTTACAGGCGATTCGAATCGACCTCCTGAAATCTGTTTCCTGCAATTCTGCCTTGCTTTCAAATCCTCTTCGTTGCCTTCCCTCAATATATTTGTGGACGAGAGTTATCATTTATAACTCTGCAGGTTTGTGAATTGCAGTGCCCCTGAGCTCCATTTTTCAACTCGCTTTTTTGGGAGCTGGCCGCAAAAGCGCAGGATTGCCTCAGGCCCTCTTCTGGTTCCGGGCGGCAGGCTGAGCCTGTGGTTAATTCTTCTTCCTGATGGGAAAATAGAGTGACCTGTGCCTGTCCCAACACCTAGAGCTAGTCTCTCATTGGCTCCCCCTCTTCCCGTTCATCCTCAGGACAAATTGCAAGCTGTACGGAACAGGAGGTTAAAGGTGCTGGTTCTCCAAGGAGGGAGATTGCTAGTAAAGCGGCTGGAATGGCGAACCCGAGCACAAGGAGTTGAGAAATGAGGTGCGTTTTAGAAAGCTTTCCCGATCACATGGTGTACCACCTTCTGGGTTTCTCATGCATGTTTTCGATGTAGGAAGATGCCCTTGAACCTGGAGATTTGGGACCCATGGGATGGGTAACAGGCAGTATTACTTTAAAGGCTCTGCGTTTGCTCCCCCAACCTCACCAAAGCTCTCAGCCCCGAGAGTGTCCACCCTTATGTCTCATCCAGCTGTGGGTCTAGATATGGTCAATCCAGGTTGCATCACAGCCCCTGAACGAATTTTGTAAGAATTTCTCGCTCTTTCACTGTCTTTGTTTCACGGGCTTTTAAAAGTAATTTATTTTTATACTGGGGTTTAGCTGCTTTTCACGGCTGAGTTTACGCTGCTTTATACCCACTTGACTCACTTCCAGAGAGATATCAATACATAGGTTTTAAGATTCTTACTAGTCAGATATATTCTTGTGCGGTGAATAGGGGGTGTTGAGTCCAGTTCACTGGGCAAGGAGTAGGTCTTTCTATTACATATTGGGTTTATGGAACGGTATCTGAGCTAATTTGAAACCCTTGTTTTATGCATCACCCCACCTCACCTTTCCCGTTAAGCAGCCATAGTGTGTTTTCTAAACGTGTGACTCTGTTCTGTTTTGTAATTCAGTTCAAGTGTAGCGGTTTTTACATTCCCTCTATAACTGATAGCTTATGATAAGTGTCTTTTTCTGTGTGACTTATTTCACTTAGAATCGTCGTGCCTAAATCCACTCATCATGCTGCTACTAGCCTTATGACATTGATTTCATGGCTGAGTGATATTCCATTGTACATAAGGACCACCACTTCTTTATCCATTTTTCTCTTTCCTGGGATATTTAAGGTGTCATGAAGTGGAGGTTCTTGTCAACAGAGCAGCCCTAAACTTTGGGGTGCCTGTGTCTTGCTGATTTTTAGTTTTCCCAATTTATACGCCCATGAGTGGAAGTGCCGTATGCGCTCTAAGCTGTGTTTTTTCGATGTTTCAGGACACACCGTACACTTCTCCAGAGTGGCTGTTGGCAATTTACATCCCGCCCATCAGCGTAGCAAGGCTCCCATTTCTCCATGGCCTGTCCTGCATTTCTGGTTTTGACACTTTTTTCAGCATGGCCCTTTTGACCGATGGGCAGCGAGACTTCTTTGTAGCGCTGATTTGCCTTTCCAGGTTGCTTGGTTGGCCAAAAAGGGCGTATGCGTTTTTTCCTGAATATATTCAGGAAAAAACGCATACGCCCTTTTTGGCCAAGGGCATCATTGTCGACGTTTTGCCGCTTTTCATGTGCTTTACAGGCGATTCGAATCGACCTCCTGAAATCTGTTTCCTGCAATTCTGCCTTGCTTTCAAATCCTCTTCGTTGCCTTCCCTCAATATATTTGTGGACGAGAGTTATCATTTATAACTCTGCAGGTTTGTGAATTGCAGTGCCCCTGAGCTCCATTTTTCAACTCGCTTTTTTGGGAGCAGGCCGCAAAAGCGCAGGATTGCCTCAGGCCCTCTTCTGGTTCCGGGCGGCAGGCTGAGCCTGTGGTTAATTCTTCTTCCTGATGGGAAAATAGAGTGACCTGTGCCTGTCCCAACACCTAGAGCTAGTCTCTCATTGGCTCCCCCTCTTCCCGTTCATCCTCAGGACAAATTGCAAGCTGTACGGAACAGGAGGTTAAAGGTGCTGGTTCTCCAAGGAGGGAGATTGCTAGTAAAGCGGCTGGAATGGCGAACCCGAGCACAAGGAGATGAGAAATGAGGTGCGTTTTAGAAAGCTTTCCCGATCACATGGTGTACCACCTTCTGGGTTTCTCATGCATGTTTTCGATGTAGGAAGATGCCCTTGAACCTGGAGATTTGGGACCCATGGGATGGGTAACAGGCAGTATTACTTTAAAGGCTCTGCGTTTGCTCCCCCAAACTCACCAAACCTCTCAGCCCCGAGAGTGTCCACCCTTATGTCTCATCCAGCTGTGGGTCTAGATATGGTCAATCCAGGTTGCATCACAGCCCCTGAACGAATTTTGTAAGAATTTCTCGCTCTTTCACTGTCTTTGTTTCACGGGCTTTTAAAAGTAATTTATTTTTATAATGGGGTTTAGCTGCTTTTCACGGCTGTGTTTATGCCGCTTTACACCCACTTGACTCACTTCCAGAGAGATATCAATACATAGGTTTTAAGATTCTTACTAGTCAGATATATTCTTGTGCGGTGAATAGGGGGTGTTGAGTCCAGTTCACTGGGCAAGGAGTAGGTCTCTCTATTACATATTGGGTTTATGGAACGGTAGCTGAGCTCATTTGAAACCCTTGTTTTATGCATCACCCCACCTCACCTTTCCCATTAAGCAGCCATAGTGTGTTTTCTAAACGTGTGACTCTGTTCTGTTTTGTAATTCAGTTCAAGTGTAGCGGTTTTTACATTCCCTCTATAAGTGATAGCTTATGATAAGTGTCTTTTTCTGTGTGACTTATTTCACTTAGAATCGTCGTGCCTAAATCCACTCATCATGCTGCTACTAGCCTTATGACATTGATTTCATGGCTGAGTGATATTCCATTGTACATAAGGACCACCACTTCTTTATCCATTTTTCTCTTTCCTGGGATATTTAAGGTGTCATGAAGTGGAGGTTCTTGTCAACAGAGCAGCCCTAAACTTTGGGGTGCCTGTGTCTTGCTGATTTTTAGTTTTCCCAATTTATACGCCCATGAGTGGAAGTGCCCTATGCGCTCTAAGCTGTGTTTTTTCGATGTTTCAGGACACACCGTACACTTCTCCAGAGTGGCTGTTGGCAATTTACATCCCGCCCATCAGCGTAGCAAGGCTCCCATTTCTCCATGGCCTGTCCTGCATTTCTGGTTTTGACACTTTTTTCAGCATGGCCCTTTTGACCGATGGGCAGCGAGACTTCTTTGTAGCGCTGATTTGCCTTTCCAGGTTGCTTGGTTGGCCAAAAAGGGCGTATGCGTTTTTTCCTGAATATATTCAGGAAAAAACGCATACGCCCTTTTTGGCCAAGGGCATCATTGTCGACGTTTTGCCGCTTTTCATGTGCTTTACAGGCGATTCGAATCGACCTCCTGAAATCTGTTTCCTGCAATTCTGCCTTGCTTTCAAATCCTCTTCGTTGCCTTCCCTCAATATATTTGTGGACGAGAGTTATCATTTATAACTCTGCAGGTTTGTGAATTGCAGTGCCCCTGAGCTCCATTTTTCAACTCGCTTTTTTGGGAGCTGGCCGCAAAAGCGCAGGATTGCCTCAGGCCCTCTTCTGGTTCCGGGCGGCAGGCTGAGCCTGTGGTTAATTCTTCTTCCTGATGGGAAAATAGAGTGACCTGTGCCTGTCCCAACACCTAGAGCTAGTCTCTCATTGGCTCCCCCTCTTCCCGTTCATCCTCAGGACAAATTGCAAGCTGTACGGAACAGGAGGTTAAAGGTGCTGGTTCTCCAAGGAAGGAGATTGCTAGTAAAGCGGCTGGAATGGCGAACCCGAGCACAAGGAGTTGAGAAATGAGGTGCGTTTTAGAAAGCTTTCCCGATCACATGGTGTACCACCTTCTGGGTTTCTCATGCATGTTTTCGATGTAGGAAGATGCCCTTGAACCTGGAGATTTGGGACCCATGGGATGGGTAACAGGCAGTATTACTTTAAAGGCTCTGCGTTTGCTCCCCCAACCTCACCAAAGCTCTCAGCCCCGAGAGTGTCCACCCTTATGTCTCATCCAGCTGTGGGTCTAGATATGGTCAATCCAGGTTGCATCACAGCCCCTGAACGAATTTTGTAAGAATTTCTCGCTCTTTCACTGTCTTTGTTTCACGGGCTTTTAAAAGTAATTTATTTTTATACTGGGGTTTAGCTGCTTTTCACGGCTGAGTTTACGCTGCTTTATACCCACTTGACTCACTTCCAGAGAGATATCAATACATAGGTTTTAAGATTCTTACTAGTCAGATATATTCTTGTGCGGTGAATAGGGGGTGTTGAGTCCAGTTCACTGGGCAAGGAGTAGGTCTTTCTATTACATATTGGGTTTATGGAACGGTATCTGAGCTAATTTGAAACCCTTGTTTTTTGCATCACCCCACCTCACCTTTCCCGTTAAGCAGCCATAGTGTGTTTTCTAAACGTGTGACTCTGTTCTGTTTTGTAATTCAGTTCAAGTGTAGCGGTTTTTACATTCCCTCTATAACTGATAGCTTATGATAAGTGTCTTTTTCTGTGTGACTTATTTCACTTAGAATCGTCGTGCCTAAATCCACTCATCATGCTGCTACTAGCCTTATGACATTGATTTCATGGCT
The DNA here is from genome assembly GCF_028023285.1 of Balaenoptera ricei. Classification (NCBI taxonomy): domain Eukaryota; kingdom Metazoa; phylum Chordata; class Mammalia; order Artiodactyla; family Balaenopteridae; genus Balaenoptera; species Balaenoptera ricei. The sequence continues at coordinate 26,300 of NW_026777519.1, forward strand.
GAGTGATATTCCATTGTACATAAGGACCACCACTTCTTTATCCATTTTTCTCTTTCCTGGGATATTTAAGGTGTCATGAAGTGGAGGTTCTTGTCAACAGAGCAGCCCTAAACTTTGGGGTGCCTGTGTCTTGCTGATTTTTAGTTTTCCCAATTTATACGCCCATGAGTGGAAGTGCCGTATGCGCTCTAAGCTGTGTTTTTTCGATGTTTCAGGACACACCGTACACTTCTCCAGAGTGGCTGTTGGCAATTTACATCCCGCCCATCAGCGTAGCAAGGCTCCCATTTCTCCATGGCCTGTCCTGCATTTCTGGTTTTGACACTTTTTTCAGCATGGCCCTTTTGACCGATGGGCAGCGAGACTTCTTTGTAGCGCTGATTTGCCTTTCCAGGTTGCTTGGTTGGCCAAAAAGGGCGTATGCGTTTTTTCCTGAATATATTCAGGAAAAAACGCATACGCCCTTTTTGGCCAAGGGCATCATTGTCGACGTTTTGCCGCTTTTCATGTGCTTTACAGGCGATTCGAATCGACCTCCTGAAATCTGTTTCCTGCAATTCTGCCTTGCTTTCAAATCCTCTTCGTTGCCTTCCCTCAATATATTTGTGGACGAGAGTTATCATTTATAACTCTGCAGGTTTGTGAATTGCAGTGCCCCTGAGCTCCATTTTTCAACTCGCTTTTTTGGGAGCAGGCCGCAAAAGCGCAGGATTGCCTCAGGCCCTCTTCTGGTTCCGGGCGGCAGGCTGAGCCTGTGGTTAATTCTTCTTCCTGATGGGAAAATAGAGTGACCTGTGCCTGTCCCAACACCTAGAGCTAGTCTCTCATTGGCTCCCCCTCTTCCCGTTCATCCTCAGGACAAATTGCAAGCTGTACGGAACAGGAGGTTAAAGGTGCTGGTTCTCCAAGGAGGGAGATTGCTAGTAAAGCGGCTGGAATGGCGAACCCGAGCACAAGGAGATGAGAAATGAGGTGCGTTTTAGAAAGCTTTCCCGATCACATGGTGTACCACCTTCTGGGTTTCTCATGCATGTTTTCGATGTAGGAAGATGCCCTTGAACCTGGAGATTTGGGACCCATGGGATGGGTAACAGGCAGTATTACTTTAAAGGCTCTGCGTTTGCTCCCCCAAACTCACCAAACCTCTCAGCCCCGAGAGTGTCCACCCTTATGTCTCATCCAGCTGTGGGTCTAGATATGGTCAATCCAGGTTGCATCACAGCCCCTGAACGAATTTTGTAAGAATTTCTCGCTCTTTCACTGTCTTTGTTTCACGGGCTTTTAAAAGTAATTTATTTTTATAATGGGGTTTAGCTGCTTTTCACGGCTGTGTTTATGCCGCTTTACACCCACTTGACTCACTTCCAGAGAGATATCAATACATAGGTTTTAAGATTCTTACTAGTCAGATATATTCTTGTGCGGTGAATAGGGGGTGTTGAGTCCAGTTCACTGGGCAAGGAGTAGGTCTCTCTATTACATATTGGGTTTATGGAACGGTAGCTGAGCTCATTTGAAACCCTTGTTTTATGCATCACCCCACCTCACCTTTCCCATTAAGCAGCCATAGTGTGTTTTCTAAACGTGTGACTCTGTTCTGTTTTGTAATTCAGTTCAAGTGTAGCGGTTTTTACATTCCCTCTATAAGTGATAGCTTATGATAAGTGTCTTTTTCTGTGTGACTTATTTCACTTAGAATCGTCGTGCCTAAATCCACTCATCATGCTGCTACTAGCCTTATGACATTGATTTCATGGCTGAGTGATATTCCATTGTACATAAGGACCACCACTTCTTTATCCATTTTTCTCTTTCCTGGGATATTTAAGGTGTCATGAAGTGGAGGTTCTTGTCAACAGAGCAGCCCTAAACTTTGGGGTGCCTGTGTCTTGCTGATTTTTAGTTTTCCCAATTTATACGCCCATGAGTGGAAGTGCCCTATGCGCTCTAAGCTGTGTTTTTTCGATGTTTCAGGACACACCGTACACTTCTCCAGAGTGGCTGTTGGCAATTTACATCCCGCCCATCAGCGTAGCAAGGCTCCCATTTCTCCATGGCCTGTCCTGCATTTCTGGTTTTGACACTTTTTTCAGCATGGCCCTTTTGACCGATGGGCAGCGAGACTTCTTTGTAGCGCTGATTTGCCTTTCCAGGTTGCTTGGTTGGCCAAAAAGGGCGTATGCGTTTTTTCCTGAATATATTCAGGAAAAAACGCATACGCCCTTTTTGGCCAAGGGCATCATTGTCGACGTTTTGCCGCTTTTCATGTGCTTTACAGGCGATTCGAATCGACCTCCTGAAATCTGTTTCCTGCAATTCTGCCTTGCTTTCAAATCCTCTTCGTTGCCTTCCCTCAATATATTTGTGGACGAGAGTTATCATTTATAACTCTGCAGGTTTGTGAATTGCAGTGCCCCTGAGCTCCATTTTTCAACTCGCTTTTTTGGGAGCTGGCCGCAAAAGCGCAGGATTGCCTCAGGCCCTCTTCTGGTTCCGGGCGGCAGGCTGAGCCTGTGGTTAATTCTTCTTCCTGATGGGAAAATAGAGTGACCTGTGCCTGTCCCAACACCTAGAGCTAGTCTCTCATTGGCTCCCCCTCTTCCCGTTCATCCTCAGGACAAATTGCAAGCTGTACGGAACAGGAGGTTAAAGGTGCTGGTTCTCCAAGGAGGGAGATTGCTAGTAAAGCGGCTGGAATGGCGAACCCGAGCACAAGGAGTTGAGAAATGAGGTGCGTTTTAGAAAGCTTTCCCGATCACATGGTGTACCACCTTCTGGGTTTCTCATGCATGTTTTCGATGTAGGAAGATGCCCTTGAACCTGGAGATTTGGGACCCATGGGATGGGTAACAGGCAGTATTACTTTAAAGGCTCTGCGTTTGCTCCCCCAACCTCACCAAAGCTCTCAGCCCCGAGAGTGTCCACCCTTATGTCTCATCCAGCTGTGGGTCTAGATATGGTCAATCCAGGTTGCATCACAGCCCCTGAACGAATTTTGTAAGAATTTCTCGCTCTTTCACTGTCTTTGTTTCACGGGCTTTTAAAAGTAATTTATTTTTATACTGGGGTTTAGCTGCTTTTCACGGCTGAGTTTACGCTGCTTTATACCCACTTGACTCACTTCCAGAGAGATATCAATACATAGGTTTTAAGATTCTTACTAGTCAGATATATTCTTGTGCGGTGAATAGGGGGTGTTGAGTCCAGTTCACTGGGCAAGGAGTAGGTCTTTCTATTACATATTGGGTTTATGGAACGGTATCTGAGCTAATTTGAAACCCTTGTTTTATGCATCACCCCACCTCACCTTTCCCGTTAAGCAGCCATAGTGTGTTTTCTAAACGTGTGACTCTGTTCTGTTTTGTAATTCAGTTCAAGTGTAGCGGTTTTTACATTCCCTCTATAACTGATAGCTTATGATAAGTGTCTTTTTCTGTGTGACTTATTTCACTTAGAATCTTCGTGCCTAAATCCACTCATCATGCTGCTACTAGCCTTATGACATTGATTTCATGGCTGAGTGATATTCCATTGTACATAAGGACCACCACTTCTTTATCCATTTTTCTCTTTCCTGGGATATTTAAGGTGTCATGAAGTGGAGGTTCTTGTCAACAGAGCAGCCCTAAACTTTGGGGTGCCTGTGTCTTGCTGATTTTTAGTTTTCCCAATTTATACGCCCATGAGTGGAAGTGCCCTATGCGCTCTAAGCTGTGTTTTTTCGATGTTTCAGGACACACCGTACACTTCTCCAGAGTGGCTGTTGGCAATTTACATCCCGCCCATCAGCGTAGCAAGGCTCCCATTTCTCCATGGCCTGTCCTGCATTTCTGGTTTTGACACTTTTTTCAGCATGGCCCTTTTGACCGATGGGCAGCGAGACTTCTTTGTAGCGCTGATTTGCCTTTCCAGGTTGCTTGGTTGGCCAAAAAGGGCGTATGCGTTTTTTCCTGAATATATTCAGGAAAAAACGCATACGCCCTTTTTGGCCAAGGGCATCATTGTCGACGTTTTGCCGCTTTTCATGTGCTTTACAGGCGATTCGAATCGACCTCCTGAAATCTGTTTCCTGCAATTCTGCCTTGCTTTCAAATCCTCTTCGTTGCCTTCCCTCAATATATTTGTGGACGAGAGTTATCATTTATAACTCTGCAGGTTTGTGAATTGCAGTGCCCCTGAGCTCCATTTTTCAACTCGCTTTTTTGGGAGCAGGCCGCAAAAGCGCAGGATTGCCTCAGGCCCTCTTCTGGTTCCGGGCGGCAGGCTGAGCCTGTGGTTAATTCTTCTTCCTGATGGGAAAATAGAGTGACCTGTGCCTGTCCCAACACCTAGAGCTAGTCTCTCATTGGCTCCCCCTCTTCCCGTTCATCCTCAGGACAAATTGCAAGCTGTACGGAACAGGAGGTTAAAGGTGCTGGTTCTCCAAGGAGGGAGATTGCTAGTAAAGCGGCTGGAATGGCGAACCCGAGCACAAGGAGATGAGAAATGAGGTGCGTTTTAGAAAGCTTTCCCGATCACATGGTGTACCACCTTCTGGGTTTCTCATGCATGTTTTCGATGTAGGAAGATGCCCTTGAACCTGGAGATTTGGGACCCATGGGATGGGTAACAGGCAGTATTACTTTAAAGGCTCTGCGTTTGCTCCCCCAAACTCACCAAACCTCTCAGCCCCGAGAGTGTCCACCCTTATGTCTCATCCAGCTGTGGGTCTAGATATGGTCAATCCAGGTTGCATCACAGCCCCTGAACGAATTTTGTAAGAATTTCTCGCTCTTTCACTGTCTTTGTTTCACGGGCTTTTAAAAGTAATTTATTTTTATAATGGGGTTTAGCTGCTTTTCACGGCTATGTTTATGCCGCTTTACACCCACTTGACTCACTTCCAGAGAGATATCAATACATAGGTTTTAAGATTCTTACTAGTCAGATATATTCTTGTGCGGTGAATAGGGGGTGTTGAGTCCAGTTCACTGGGCAAGGAGTAGGTCTCTCTATTACATATTGGGTTTATGGAACGGTATCTGAGCTAATTTGAAACCCTTGTTTTATGCATCACCCCACCTCACCTTTCCCATTAAGCAGCCATAGTGTGTTTTCTAAACGTGTGACTCTGTTCTGTTTTGTAATTCAGTTCAAGTGTAGCGGTTTTTACATTCCCTCTATAAGTGATAGCTTATGATAAGTGTCTTTTTCTGTGTGACTTATTTCACTTAGAATCGTCGTGCCTAAATCCACTCATCATGCTGCTACTAGCCTTATGACATTGATTTCATGGCTGAGTGATATTCCATTGTACATAAGGACCACCACTTCTTTATCCATTTTTCTCTTTCCAGGGATATTTAAGGTGTCATGAAGTGGAGGTTCTTGTCAACAGAGCAGCCCTAAACTTTGGGGTGCCTGTGTCTTGCTGATTTTTAGTTTTCCCAATTTATACGCCCATGAGTGGAAGTGCCCTATGCGCTCTAAGCTGTGTTTTTTCGATGTTTCAGGACACACCGTACACTTCTCCAGAGTGGCTGTTGGCAATTTACATCCCGCCCATCAGCGTAGCAAGGCTCCCATTTCTCCATGGCCTGTCCTGCATTTCTGGTTTTGACACTTTTTTCAGCATGGCCCTTTTGACCGATGGGCAGCGAGACTTCTTGGTAGCGCTGATTTGCCTTTCCAGGTTGCTTGGTTGGCCAAAAAGGGCGTATGCGTTTTTTCCTGAATATATTCAGGAAAAAACGCATACGCCCTTTTTGGCCAAGGGCATCATTGTCGACGTTTTGCCGCTTTTCATGTGCTTTACAGGCGATTCGAATCGACCTCCTGAAATCTGTTTCCTGCAATTCTGCCTTGCTTTCAAATCCTCTTCGTTGCCTTCCCTCAATATATTTGTGGACGAGAGTTATCATTTATAACTCTGCAGGTTTGTGAATTGCAGTGCCCCTGAGCTCCATTTTTCAACTCGCTTTTTTGGGAGCTGGCCGCAAAAGCGCAGGATTGCCTCAGGCCCTCTTCTGGTTCCGGGCGGCAGGCTGAGCCTGTGGTTAATTCTTCTTCCTGATGGGAAAATAGAGTGACCTGTGCCTGTCCCAACACCTAGAGCTAGTCTCTCATTGGCTCCCCCTCTTCCCGTTCATCCTCAGGACAAATTGCAAGCTGTACGGAACAGGAGGTTAAAGGTGCTGGTTCTCCAAGGAGGGAGATTGCTAGTAAAGCGGCTGGAATGGCGAACCCGAGCACAAGGAGTTGAGAAATGAGGTGCGTTTTAGAAAGCTTTCCCGATCACATGGTGTACCACCTTCTGGGTTTCTCATGCATGTTTTCGATGTAGGAAGATGCCCTTGAACCTGGAGATTTGGGACCCATGGGATGGGTAACAGGCTGTATTACTTTAAAGGCTCTGCGTTTGCTCCCCCAACCTCACCAAAGCTCTCAGCCCCGAGAGTGTCCACCCTTATGTCTCATCCAGCTGTGGGTCTAGATATGGTCAATCCAGGTTGCATCACAGCCCCTGAACGAATTTTGTAAGAATTTCTCGCTCTTTCACTGTCTTTGTTTCACGGGCTTTTAAAAGTAATTTATTTTTATACTGGGGTTTAGCTGCTTTTCACGGCTGAGTTTACGCTGCTTTATACCCACTTGACTCACTTCCAGAGAGATATCAATACATAGGTTTTAAGATTCTTACTAGTCAGATATATTCTTGTGCGGTGAATAGGGGGTGTTGAGTCCAGTTCACTGGGCAAGGAGTAGGTCTTTCTATTACATATTGGGTTTATGGAACGGTATCTGAGCTAATTTGAAACCCTTGTTTTATGCATCACCCCACCTCACCTTTCCCGTTAAGCAGCCATAGTGTGTTTTCTAAACGTGTGACTCTGTTCTGTTTTGTAATTCAGTTCAAGTGTAGCGGTTTTTACATTCCCTCTATAACTGATAGCTTATGATAAGTGTCTTTTTCTGTGTGACTTATTTCACTTAGAATCGTCGTGCCTAAATCCACTCATCATGCTGCTACTAGCCTTATGACATTGATTTCATGGCTGAGTGATATTCCATTGTACATAAGGACCACCACTTCTTTATCCATTTTTCTCTTTCCTGGGATATTTAAGGTGTCATGAAGTGGAGGTTCTTGTCAACAGAGCAGCCCTAAACTTTGGGGTGCCTGTGTCTTGCTGATTTTTAGTTTTCCCAATTTATACGCCCATGAGTGGAAGTGCCCTATGCGCTCTAAGCTGTGTTTTTTCGATGTTTCAGGACACACCGTACACTTCTCCAGAGTGGCTGTTGGCAATTTACATCCCGCCCATCAGCGTAGCAAGGCTCCCATTTCTCCATGGCCTGTCCTGCATTTCTGGTTTTGACACTTTTTTCAGCATGGCCCTTTTGACCGATGGGCAGCGAGACTTCTTTGTAGCGCTGATTTGCCTTTCCAGGTTGCTTGGTTGGCCAAAAAGGGCGTATGCGTTTTTTCCTGAATATATTCAGGAAAAAACGCATACGCCCTTTTTGGCCAAGGGCATCATTGTCGACGTTTTGCCGCTTTTCATGTGCTTTACAGGCGATTCGAATCGACCTCCTGAAATCTGTTTCCTGCAATTCTGCCTTGCTTTCAAATCCTCTTCATTGCCTTCCCTCAATATATTTGTGGACGAGAGTTATCATTTATAACTCTGCAGGTTTGTGAATTGCAGTGCCCCTGAGCTCCATTTTTCAACTCGCTTTTTTGGGAGCAGGCCGCAAAAGCGCAGGATTGCCTCAGGCCCTCTTCTGGTTCCGGGCGGCAGGCTGAGCCTGTGGTTAATTCCTCTTCCTGATGGGAAAATAGAGTGACCTGTGCCTGTCCCAACACCTAGAGCTAGTCTCTCATTGGCTCCCCCTCTTCCCGTTCATCCTCAGGACAAATTGCAAGCTGTACGGAACAGGAGGTTAAAGGTGCTGGTTCTCCAAGGAGGGTGATTGCTAGTAAAGCGGCTGGAATGGCGAACCCGAGCACAAGGAGATGAGAAATGAGGTGCGTTTTAGAAAGCTTTCCCGATCACATGGTGTACCACCTTCTGGGTTTCTCATGCATGTTTTCGATGTAGGAAGATGCCCTTGAACCTGGAGATTTGGGACCCATGGGATGGGTAACAGGCAGTATTACTTTAAAGGCTCTGCGTTTGCTCCCCCAAACTCACCAAACCTCTCAGCCCCGAGAGTGTCCACCCTTATGTCTCATCCAGCTGTGGGTCTAGATATGGTCAATCCAGGTTGCATCACAGCCCCTGAACGAATTTTGTAAGAATTTCTCGCTCTTTCACTGTCTTTGTTTCACGGGCTTTTAAAAGTAATTTATTTTTATAATGGGGTTTAGCTGCTTTTCACGGCTGTGTTTATGCCGCTTTACACCCACTTGACTCACTTCCAGAGAGATATCAATACATAGGTTTTAAGATTCTTACTAGTCAGATATATTCTTGTGCGGTGAATAGGGGGTGTTGAGTCCAGTTCACTGGGCAAGGAGTAGGTCTCTCTATTACATATTGGGTTTATGGAACGGTATCTGAGCTAATTTGAAACCCTTGTTTTATGCATCACCCCACCTCACCTTTCCCATTAAGCAGCCATAGTGTGTTTTCTAAACGTGTGACTCTGTTCTGTTTTGTAATTCAGTTCAAGTGTAGCGGTTTTTACATTCCCTCTATAAGTGATAGCTTATGATAAGTGTCTTTTTCTGTGTGACTTATTTCACTTAGAATCGTCGTGCCTAAATCCACACATCATGCTGCTACTAGCCTTATGACATTGATTTCATGGCTGAGTGATATTCCATTGTACATAAGGACCACCACTTCTTTATCCATTTTTCTCTTTCCTGGGATATTTAAGGTGTCATGAAGTGGAGGTTCTTGTCAACAGAGCAGCCCTAAACTTTGGGGTGCCTGTGTCTTGCTGATTTTTAGTTTTCCCAATTTATACGCCCATGAGTGGAAGTGCCCTATGCGCTCTAAGCTGTGTTTTTTCGATGTTTCAGGACACACCGTACACTTCTCCAGAGTGGCTGTTGGCAATTTACATCCCGCCCATCAGCGTAGCAAGGCTCCCATTTCTCCATGGCCTGTCCTGCATTTCTGGTTTTGACACTTTTTTCAGCATGGCCCTTTTGACCGATGGGCAGCGAGACTTCTTGGTAGCGCTGATTTGCCTTTCCAGGTTGCTTGGTTGGCCAAAAAGGGCGTATGCGTTTTTTCCTGAATATATTCAGGAAAAAACGCATACGCCCTTTTTGGCCAAGGGCATCATTGTCGACGTTTTGCCGCTTTTCATGTGCTTTACAGGCGATTCGAATCGACCTCCTGAAATCTGTTTCCTGCAATTCTGCCTTGCTTTCAAATCCTCTTCGTTGCCTTCCCTCAATATATTTGTGGACGAGAGTTATCATTTATAACTCTGCAGGTTTGTGAATTGCAGTGCCCCTGAGCTCCATTTTTCAACTCGCTTTTTTGGGAGCTGGCCGCAAAAGCGCAGGATTGCCTCAGGCCCTCTTCTGGTTCCGGGCGGCAGGCTGAGCCTGTGGTTAATTCTTCTTCCTGATGGGAAAATAGAGTGACCTGTGCCTGTCCCAACACCTAGAGCTAGTCTCTCATTGGCTCCCCCTCTTCCCGTTCATCCTCAGGACAAATTGCAAGCTGTACGGAACAGGAGGTTAAAGGTGCTGGTTCTCCAAGGAGGGAGATTGCTAGTAAAGCGGCTGGAATGGCGAACCCGAGCACAAGGAGATGAGAAATGAGGTGCGTTTTAGAAAGCTTTCCCGATCACATGGTGTACCACCTTCTGGGTTTCTCATGCATGTTTTCGATGTAGGAAGATGCCCTTGAACCTGGAGATTTGGGACCCATGGGATGGGTAACAGGCAGTATTACTTTAAAGGCTCTGCGTTTGCTCCCCCAAACTCACCAAACCTCTCAGCCCCGAGAGTGTCCACCCTTATGTCTCATCCAGCTGTGGGTCTAGATATGGTCAATCCAGGTTGCATCACAGCCCCTGAACGAATTTTGTAAGAATTTCTCTCTCTTTCACTGTCTTTGTTTCACGGGCTTTTAAAAGTAATTTATTTTTATAATGGGGTTTAGCTGCTTTTCACGGCTGTGTTTATGCCGCTTTACACCCACTTGACTCACTTCCAGAGAGATATCAATACATAGGTTTTAAGATTCTTACTAGTCAGATATATTCTTGTGCGGTGAATAGGGGGTGTTGAGTCCAGTTCACTGAGCAAGGAGTAGGTCTTTCTATTACATATTGGGTTTATGGAACGGTAGCTGAGCTCATTTGAAACCCTTGTTTTATGCATCACCCCACCTCACCTTTCCCGTTAAGCAGCCATAGTGTGTCTTCTAAACGTGTGACTCTGTTCTGTTTTGTAATTCAGTTCAAGTGTAGCGGTTTTTACATTCCCTCTATAACTGATAGCTTATGATAAGTGTCTTTTTCTGTGTGACTTATTTCACTTAGAATCGTCGTGCCTAAATCTACTCATCATGCTGCTACTAGCCTTATGACATTGATTTCATGGCTGAGTGATATTCCATTGTACATAAGGACCACCACTTCTTTATCCATTTTTCTCTTTCCAGGGATATTTAAGGTGTCATGAAGTGGAGGTTCTTGTCAACAGAGCAGCCCTAAACTTTGGGGTGCCTGTGTCTTGCTGATTTTTAGTTTTCCCAATTTATACGCCCATGAGTGGAAGTGCCCTATGCGCTCTAAGCTGTGTTTTTTCGATGTTTCAGGACACACCGTACACTTCTCCAGAGTGGCTGTTGGCAATTTACATCCCGCCCATCAGCGTAGCAAGGCTCCCATTTCTCCATGGCCTGTCCTGCATTTCTGGTTTTGACACTTTTTTCAGCATGGCCCTTTTGACCGATGGGCAGCGAGACTTCTTTGTAGCGCTGATTTGCCTTTCCAGGTTGCTTGGTTGGCCAAAAAGGGCGTATGCGTTTTTTCCTGAATATATTCAGGAAAAAACGCATACGCCCTTTTTGGCCAAGGGCATCATTGTCGACGTTTTGCCGCTTTTCATGTGCTTTACAGGCGATTCGAATCGACCTCCTGAAATCTGTTTCCTGCAATTCTGCCTTGCTTTCAAATCCTCTTCGTTGCCTTCCCTCAATATATTTGTGGACGAGAGTTATCATTTATAACTCTGCAGGTTTGTGAATTGCAGTGCCCCTGAGCTCCATTTTTCAACTCGCTTTTTTGGGAGCTGGCCGCAAAAGCGCAGGATTGCCTCAGGCCCTCTTCTGGTTCCGGGCGGCAGGCTGAGCCTGTGGTTAATTCTTCTTCCTGATGGGAAAATAGAGTGACCTGTGCCTGTCCCAACACCTAGAGCTAGTCTCTCATTGGCTCCCCCTCTTCCCGTTCATCCTCAGGACAAATTGCAAGCTGTACGGAACAGGAGGTTAAAGGTGCTGGTTCTCCAAGGAGGGAGATTGCTAGTAAAGCGGCTGGAATGGCGAACCCGAGCACAAGGAGATGAGAAATGAGGTGCGTTTTAGAAAGCTTTCCCGATCACACGGTGTACCACCTTCTGGGTTTCTCATGCATGTTTTCGATGTAGGAAGATGCCCTTGAACCTGGAGATTTGGGACCCATGGGATGGGTAACAGGCAGTATTACTTTAAAGGCTCTGCGTTTGCTCCCCCAACCTCACCAAAGCTCTCAGCCCCGAGAGTGTCCACCCTTATGTCTCATCCAGCTGTGGGTCTAGATATGGTCAATCCAGGTTGCATCACAGAGCCTGAACGAATTTTGTAAGAATTTCTCTCTCTTTCACTGTCTTTGTTTCACGGGCTTTTAAAAGTAATTTATTTTTATACTGGGGTTTAGCTGCTTTTCACGGCTGAGTTTACGCTGCTTTATACCCACTTGACTCACTTCCAGAGAGATATCAATACACAGGTTTTAAGATTCTTACTAGTCAGATATATTCTTGTGCGGTGAATAGGGGGTGTTGAGTCCAGTTCACTGGGCAAGGAGTAGGTCTTTCTATTACATATTGGGTTTATGGAACGGTATCTGAGCTAATTTGAAACCCTTGTTTTATGCATCACCCCACCTCACCTTTCCCGTTAAGCAGCCATAGTGTGTTTTCTAAACGTGTGACTCTGTTTGTTTTGTAATTCAGTTCAAGTGTAGCGGTTTTTACATTCCCTCTATAAGTGATAGCTTATGATAAGTGTCTTTTTCTGTGTGACTTATTTCACTTAGAATCGTCGTGCCTAAATCCACTCATCATGCTGCTACTAGCCTTATGACATTGATTTCATGGCTGAGTGACATTCCATTGTACATAAGGACCACCACTTCTTTATCCATTTTTCTCTTTCCAGGGATATTTAAGGTGTCATGAAGTGGAGGTTCTTGTCAACAGAGCAGCCCTAAACTTTGGGGTGCCTGTGTCTTGCTGATTTTTAGTTTTCCCAATTTATACGCCCATGAGTGGAAGTGCCCTATGCGCTCTAAGCTGTGTTTTTTCGATGTTTCAGGACACACCGTACACTTCTCCAGAGTGGCTGTTGGCAATTTACATCCCGCCCATCAGCGTAGCAAGGCTCCCATTTCTCCATGGCCTGTCCTGCATTTCTGGTTTTGACACTTTTTTCAGCATGGCCCTTTTGACCGATGGGCAGCGAGACTTCTTTGTAGCGCTGATTTGCCTTTCCAGGTTGCTTGGTTGGCCAAAAAGGGCGTATGCGTTTTTTCCTGAATATATTCAGGAAAAAACGCATATGCCCTTTTTGGCCAAGGGCATCATTGTCGACGTTTTGCCGCTTTTCATGTGCTTTACAGGCGATTCGAATCGACCTCCTGAAATCTGTTTCCTGCAATTCTGCCTTGCTTTCAAATCCTCTTCGTTGCCTTCCCTCAATATATTTGTGGACGAGAGTTATCATTTATAACTCTGCAGGTTTGTGAATTGCAGTGCCCCTGAGCTCCATTTTTCAACTCGCTTTTTTGGGAGCTGGCCGCAAAAGCGCAGGATTGCCTCAGGCCCTCTTCTGGTTCCGGGCGGCAGGCTGAGCCTGTGGTTAATTCTTCTTCCTGATGGGAAAATAGAGTGACCTGTGCCTGTCCCAACACCTAGAGCTAGTCTCTCATTGGCTCCCCCTCTTCCCGTTCATCCTCAGGACAAATTGCAAGCTGTACGGAACAGGAGGTTAAAGGTGCTGGTTCTCCAAGGAGGGTGATTGCTAGTAAAGCGGCTGGAATGGCGAACCCGAGCACAAGGAGATGAGAAATGAGGTGCGTTTTAGAAAGCTTTCCCGATCACATGGTGTACCACCTTCTGGTTTCTCATGCATGTTTTCGATGTAGGAAGATGCCCTTGAACCTGGAGATTTGGGACCCATGGGATGGGTAACAGGCAGTATTACTTTAAAGGCTCTGCGTTTGCTCCCCGAAACTCACCAAACCTCTCAGCCCCGAGAGTGTCCACCCTTATGTCTCATCCAGCTGTGGGTCTAGATATGGTCAATCCAGGTTGCATCACAGCCCCTGAACGAATTTTGTAAGAATTTCTCTCTCTTTCACTGTCTTTGTTTCACGGGCTTTTAAAAGTAATTTATTTTTATAATGGGGTTTAGCTGCTTTTCACGGATGTGTTTATGCCGCTTTACACCCACTTGACTCACTTCCAGAGAGATATCAATACATAGGTTTTAAGATTCTTACTAGTCAGATATATTCTTGTGCGGTGAATAGGGGGTGTTGAGTCCAGTTCACTGGGCAAGGAGTAGGTCTTTCTATTACATATTGGGTTTATGGAACGGTATCTGAGCTAATTTGAAACCCTTGTTTTATGCATCACCCCACCTCACCTTTCCCGTTAAGCAGCCATAGTGTGTTTTCTAAACGTGTGACTCTGTTCTGTTTTGTAATTCAGTTCAAGTGTAGCGGTTTTTACATTCCCTCTATAACTGATAGCTTATGATAAGTGTCTTTTTCTGTGTGACTTATTTCACTTAGAATCGTCGTGCCTAAATCCACTCATCATGCTGCTACTAGCCTTATGACATTGATTTCATGGCTGAGTGATATTCCATTGTACATAAGGACCACCACTTTATCCATTTTTCTCTTTCCTGGGATATTTAAGGTGTCATGAAGTGGAGGTTCTTGTCAACAGAGCAGCCCTAAACTTTGGGGTGCCTGTGTCTTGCTGATTTTTAGTTTTCCCAATTTATACGCCCATGAGTGGAAGTGCCCTATGCGCTCTAAGCTGTGTTTTTTCGATGTTTCAGGACACACCGTACACTTCTCCAGAGTGGCTGTTGGCAATTTACATCCCGCCCATCAGCGTAGCAAGGCTCCCATTTCTCCATGGCCTGTCCTGCATTTCTGGTTTTGACACTTTTTTCAGCATGGCCCTTTTGACCGATGGGCAGCGAGACTTCTTTGTAGCGCTGATTTGCCTTTCCAGGTTGCTTGGTTGGCCAAAAAGGGCGTATGCGTTTTTTCCTGAATATATTCAGGAAAAAACGCATACGCCCTTTTTGGCCAAGGGCATCATTGTCGACGTTTTGCCGCTGTTCATGTGCTTTACAGGCGATTCGAATCGACCTCCTGAAATCTGTTTCCTGCAATTCTGCCTTGCTTTCAAATCCTCTTCATTGCCTTCCCTCAATATATTTGTGGACGAGAGTTATCATTTATAACTCTGCAGGTTTGTGAATTGCAGTGCCCCTGAGCTCCATTTTTCAACTCGCTTTTTTGGGAGCAGGCCGCAAAAGCGCAGGATTGCCTCAGGCCCTCTTCTGGTTCCGGGCGGCAGGCTGAGCCTGTGGTTAATTCCTCTTCCTGATGGGAAAATAGAGTGACCTGTGCCTGTCCCAACACCTAGAGCTAGTCTCTCATTGGCTCCCCCTCTTCCCGTTCATCCTCAGGACAAATTGCAAGCTGTACGGAACAGGAGGTTAAAGGTGCTGGTTCTCCAAGGAGGGTGATTGCTAGTAAAGCGGCTGGAATGGCGAACCCGAGCACAAGGAGATGAGAAATGAGGTGCGTTTTAGAAAGCTTTCCCGATCACATGGTGTACCACCTTCTGGGTTTCTCATGCATGTTTTCGATGTAGGAAGATGCCCTTGAACCTGGAGATTTGGGACCCATGGGATGGGTAACAGGCAGTATTACTTTAAAGGCTCTGCGTTTGCTCCCCCAAACTCACCAAACCTCTCAGCCCCGAGAGTGTCCACCCTTATGTCTCATCCAGCTGTGGGTCTAGATATGGTCAATCCAGGTTGCATCACAGCCCCTGAACGAATTTTGTAAGAATTTCTCGCTCTTTCACTGTCTTTGTTTCACGGGCTTTTAAAAGTAATTTATTTTTATAATGGGGTTTAGCTGCTTTTCACGGCTGTGTTTATGCCGCTTTACACCCACTTGACTCACTTCCAGAGAGATATCAATACATAGGTTTTAAGATTCTTACTAGTCAGATATATTCTTGTGCGGTGAATAGGGGGTGTTGAGTCCAGTTCACTGGGCAAGGAGTAGGTCTCTCTATTACATATTGGGTTTATGGAACGGTATCTGAGCTAATTTGAAACCCTTGTTTTATGCATCACCCCACCTCACCTTTCCCATTAAGCAGCCATAGTGTGTTTTCTAAACGTGTGACTCTGTTCTGTTTTGTAATTCAGTTCAAGTGTAGCGGTTTTTACATTCCCTCTATAAGTGATAGCTTATGATAAGTGTCTTTTTCTGTGTGACTTATTTCACTTAGAATCGTCGTGCCTAAATCCACTCATCATGCTGCTACTAGCCTTATGACATTGATTTCATGGCTGAGTGATATTCCATTGTACATAAGGACCACCACTTCTTTATCCATTTTTCTCTTTCCTGGGATATTTAAGGTGTCATGAAGTGGAGGTTCTTGTCAACAGAGCAGCCCTAAACTTTGGGGTGCCTGTGTCTTGCTGATTTTTAGTTTTCCCAATTTATACGCCCATGAGTGGAAGTGCCCTATGCGCTCTAAGCTGTGTTTTTTCGATGTTTCAGGACACACCGTACACTTCTCCAGAGTGGCTGTTGGCAATTTACATCCCGCCCATCAGCGTAGCAAGGCTCCCATTTCTCCATGGCCTGTCCTGCATTTCTGGTTTTGACACTTTTTTCAGCATGGCCCTTTTGACCGATGGGCAGCGAGACTTCTTGGTAGCGCTGATTTGCCTTTCCAGGTTGCTTGGTTGGCCAAAAAGGGCGTATGCGTTTTTTCCTGAATATATTCAGGAAAAAACGCATACGCCCTTTTTGGCCAAGGGCATCATTGTCCACGTTTTGCCGCTTTTCATGTGCTTTACAGGCGATTCGAATCGACCTCCTGAAATCTGTTTCCTGCAATTCTGCCTTGCTTTCAAATCCTCTTCGTTGCCTTCCCTCAATATATTTGTGGACGAGAGTTATCATTTATAACTCTGCAGGTTTGTGAATTGCAGTGCCCCTGAGCTCCATTTTTCAACTCGCTTTTTTGGGAGCAGGCCGCAAAAGCGCAGGATTGCCTCAGGCCCTCTTCTGGTTCCGGGCGGCAGGCTGAGCCTGTGGTTAATTCTTCTTCCTGATGGGAAAATAGAGTGACCTGTGCCTGTCCCAACACCTAGAGCTAGTCTCTCATTGGCTCCCCCTCTTCCCGTTCATCCTCAGGACAAATTGCAAGCTGTACGGAACAGGAGGTTAAAGGTGCTGGTTCTCCAAGGAGGGAGATTGCTAGTAAAGCGGCTGGAATGGCGAACCCGAGCACAAGGAGATGAGAAATGAGGTGCGTTTTAGAAAGCTTTCCCGATCACATGGTGTACCACCTTCTGGGTTTCTCATGCATGTTTTCGATGTAGGAAGATGCCCTTGAACCTGGAGATTTGGGACCCATGGGATGGGTAACAGGCAGTATTACTTTAAAGGCTCTGCGTTTGCTCCCCCAAACTCACCAAACCTCTCAGCCCCGAGAGTGTCCACCCTTATGTCTCATCCAGCTGTGGGTCTAGATATGGTCAATCCAGGTTGCATCACAGCCCCTGAACGAATTTTGTAGGAATTTCTCTCTCTTTCACTGTCTTTGTTTCACGGGCTTTTAAAAGTAATTTATTTTTATAATGGGGTTTAGCTGCTTTTCACGGCTGTGTTTATGCCGCTTTACACCCACTTGACTCACTTCCAGAGAGATATCAATACATAGGTTTTAAGATTCTTACTAGTCAGATATATTCTTGTGCGGTGAATAGGGGGTGTTGAGTCCAGTTCACTGAGCAAGGAGTAGGTCTTTCTATTACATATTGGGTTTATGGAACGGTAGCTGAGCTCATTTGAAACCCTTGTTTTATGCATCACCCCACCTCACCTTTCCCGTTAAGCAGCCATAGTGTGTCTTCTAAACGTGTGACTCTGTTCTGTTTTGTAATTCAGTTCAAGTGTAGCGGTTTTTACATTCCCTCTATAACTGATAGCTTATGATAAGTGTCTTTTTCTGTGTGACTTATTTCACTTAGAATCGTCGTGCCTAAATCTACTCATCATGCTGCTACTAGCCTTATGACATTGATTTCATGGCTGAGTGATATTCCATTGTACATAAGGACCACCACTTCTTTATCCATTTTTCTCTTTCCAGGGATATTTAAGGTGTCATGAAGTGGAGGTTCTTGTCAACAGAGCAGCCCTAAACTTTGGGGTGCCTGTGTCTTGCTGATTTTTAGTTTTCCCAATTTATACGCCCATGAGTGGAAGTGCCCTATGCGCTCTAAGCTGTGTTTTTTCGATGTTTCAGGACACACCGTACACTTCTCCAGAGTGGCTGTTGGCAATTTACATCCCGCCCATCAGCGTAGCAAGGCTCCCATTTCTCCATGGCCTGTCCTGCATTTCTGGTTTTGACACTTTTTTCAGCATGGCCCTTTTGACCGATGGGCAGCGAGACTTCTTTGTAGCGCTGATTTGCCTTTCCAGGTTGCTTGGTTGGCCAAAAAGGGCGTATGCGTTTTTTCCTGAATATATTCAGGAAAAAACGCATACGCCCTTTTTGGCCAAGGGCATCATTGTCGACGTTTTGCCGCTTTTCATGTGCTTTACAGGCGATTCGAATCGACCTCCTGAAATCTGTTTCCTGCAATTCTGCCTTGCTTTCAAATCCTCTTCGTTGCCTTCCCTCAATATATTTGTGGACGAGAGTTATCATTTATAACTCTGCAGGTTTGTGAATTGCAGTGCCCCTGAGCTCCATTTTTCAACTCGCTTTTTTGGGAGCTGGCCGCAAAAGCGCAGGATTGCCTCAGGCCCTCTTCTGGTTCCGGGCGGCAGGCTGAGCCTGTGGTTAATTCTTCTTCCTGATGGGAAAATAGAGTGACCTGTGCCTGTCCCAACACCTAGAGCTAGTCTCTCATTGGCTCCCCCTCTTCCCGTTCATCCTCAGGACAAATTGCAAGCTGTACGGAACAGGAGGTTAAAGGTGCTGGTTCTCCAAGGAGGGAGATTGCTAGTAAAGCGGCTGGAATGGCGAACCCGAGCACAAGGAGATGAGAAATGAGGTGCGTTTTAGAAAGCTTTCCCGATCACACGGTGTACCACCTTCTGGGTTTCTCATGCATGTTTTCGATGTAGGAAGATGCCCTTGAACCTGGAGATTTGGGACCCATGGGATGGGTAACAGGCAGTATTACTTTAAAGGCTCTGCGTTTGCTCCCCCAACCTCACCAAAGCTCTCAGCCCCGAGAGTGTCCACCCTTATGTCTCATCCAGCTGTGGGTCTAGATATGGTCAATCCAGGTTGCATCACAGAGCCTGAACGAATTTTGTAAGAATTTCTCTCTCTTTCACTGTCTTTGTTTCACGGGCTTTTAAAAGTAATTTATTTTTATACTGGGGTTTAGCTGCTTTTCACGGCTGAGTTTACGCTGCTTTATACCCACTTGACTCACTTCCAGAGAGATATCAATACACAGGTTTTAAGATTCTTACTAGTCAGATATATTCTTGTGCGGTGAATAGGGGGTGTTGAGTCCAGTTCACTGGGCAAGGAGTAGGTCTTTCTATTACATATTGGGTTTATGGAACGGTATCTGAGCTAATTTGAAACCCTTGTTTTATGCATCACCCCACCTCACCTTTCCCGTTAAGCAGCCATAGTGTGTTTTCTAAACGTGTGACTCTGTTTGTTTTGTAATTCAGTTCAAGTGTAGCGGTTTTTACATTCCCTCTATAAGTGATAGCTTATGATAAGTGTCTTTTTCTGTGTGACTTATTTCACTTAGAATCGTCGTGCCTAAATCCAATCATCATGCTGCTACTAGCCTTATGACATTGATTTCATGGCTGAGTGACATTCCATTGTACATAAGGACCACCACTTCTTTATCCATTTTTCTCTTTCCAGGGATATTTAAGGTGTCATGAAGTGGAGGTTCTTGTCAACAGAGCAGCCCTAAACTTTGGGGTGCCTGTGTCTTGCTGATTTTTAGTTTTCCCAATTTATACGCCCATGAGTGGAAGTGCCCTATGCGCTCTAAGCTGTGTTTTTTCGATGTTTCAGGACACACCGTATACTTCTCCAGAGTGGCTGTTGGCAATTTACATCCCGCCCATCAGCGTAGCAAGGCTCCCATTTCTCCATGGCCTGTCCTGCATTTCTGGTTTTGACACTTTTTTCAGCATGGCCCTTTTGACCGATGGGCAGCGAGACTTCTTTGTAGCGCTGATTTGCCTTTCCAGGTTGCTTGGTTGGCCAAAAAGGGCGTATGCGTTTTTTCCTGAATATATTCAGGAAAAAACGCATACGCCCTTTTTGGCCAAGGGCATCATTGTCGACGTTTTGCCGCTTTTCATGTGCTTTACAGGCGATTCGAATCGACCTCCTGAAATCTGTTTCCTGCAATTCTGCCTTGCTTTCAAATCCTCTTCGTTGCCTTCCCTCAATATATTTGTGGACGAGAGTTATCATTTATAACTCTGCAGGTTTGTGAATTGCAGTGCCCCTGAGCTCCATTTTTCAACTCGCTTTTTTGGGAGCTGGCCGCAAAAGCGCAGGATTGCCTCAGGCCCTCTTCTGGTTCCGGGCGGCAGGCTGAGCCTGTGGTTAATTCTTCTTCCTGATGGGAAAATAGAGTGACCTGTGCCTGTCCCAACACCTAGAGCTAGTCTCTCATTGGCTCCCCCTCTTCCCGTTCATCCTCAGGACAAATTGCAAGCTGTACGGAACAGGAGGTTAAAGGTGCTGGTTCTCCAAGGAGGGAGATTGCTAGTAAAGCGGCTGGAATGGCGAACCCGAGCACAAGGAGATGAGAAATGAGGTGCGTTTTAGAAAGCTTTCCCGATCACATGGTGTACCACCTTCTGGTTTCTCATGCATGTTTTCGATGTAGGAAGATGCCCTTGAACCTGGAGATTTGGGACCCATGGGATGGGTAACAGGCAGTATTACTTTAAAGGCTCTGCGTTTGCTCCCCGAAACTCACCAAACCTCTCAGCCCCGAGAGTGTCCACCCTTATGTCTCATCCAGCTGTGGGTCTAGATATGGTCAATCCAGGTTGCATCACAGCCCCTGAACGAATTTTGTAAGAATTTCTCTCTCTTTCACTGTCTTTGTTTCACGGGCTTTTAAAAGTAATTTATTTTTATAATGGGGTTTAGCTGCTTTTCACGGATGTGTTTATGCCGCTTTACACCCACTTGACTCACTTCCAGAGAGATATCAATACATAGGTTTTAAGATTCTTACTAGTCAGATATATTCTTTTGTGGTGAATAGGGGGTGTTGAGTCCAGTTCACTGAGCAAGGAGTAGGTCTTTCTATTACATATTGGGTTTATGGAACGGTAGCTGAGCTCATTTGAAACCCTTGTTTTATTCATCACCCCACCTCACCTTTCCCTTTAAGCAGCCATAGTGTGTCTTCTAAACGTGTGACTCTGTTCTGTTTTGTAGTTCAGTTCAAGTGTAGCGGTTTTTACATTCCCTCTATAACTGATAGCTTATGATAAGTGTCTTTTTCTGTGTGACTTATTTCACTTAGAATCGTCGTGCCTACATCTACTCATCATGCTGCTACTAGCCTTATGACATTGATTTCATGGCTGAGTGATATTCCATTGTACATAAGGACCACCACTTCTTTATCCATTTTTCTCTTTCCAGGGATATTTAAGGTGTCATGAAGTGGAGGTTCTTGTCAACAGAGCAGCCCTAAACTTTGGGGTGCCTGTGTCTTGCTGATTTTTAGTTTTCCCAATTTATACGCCCATGAGTGGAAGTGCCCTATGCGCTCTAAGCTGTGTTTTTTCGATGTTTCAGGACACACCGTACACTTCTCCAGAGTGGCTGTTGGCAATTTACATCCCGCCCATCAGCGTAGCAAGGCTCCCATTTCTCCATGGCCTGTCCTGCATTTCTGGTTTTGACACTTTTTTCAGCATGGCCCTTTTGACCGATGGGCAGCGAGACTTCTTTGTAGCGCTGATTTGCCTTTCCAGGTTGCTTGGTTGGCCAAAAAGGGCGTATGCGTTTTTTCCTGAATATATTCAGGAAAAAACGCATACGCCCTTTTTGGCCAAGGGCATCATTGTCGACGTTTTGCCGCTTTTCATGTGCTTTACAGGCGATTCGAATCGACCTCCTGAAATCTGTTTCCTGCAATTCTGCCTTGCTTTCAAATCCTCTTCGTTGCCTTCCCTCAATATATTTGTGGACGAGAGTTATCATTTATAACTCTGCAGGTTTGTGAATTGCAGTGCCCCTGAGCTCCATTTTTCAACTCGCTTTTTTGGGAGCTGGCCGCAAAAGCGCAGGATTGCCTCAGGCCCTCTTCTGGTTCCGGGCGGCAGGCTGAGCCTGTGGTTAATTCTTCTTCCTGATGGGAAAATAGAGTGACCTGTGCCTGTCCCAACACCTAGAGCTAGTCTCTCATTGGCTCCCCCTCTTCCCGTTCATCCTCAGGACAAATTGCAAGCTGTACGGAACAGGAGGTTAAAGGTGCTGGTTCTCCAAGGAGGGAGATTGCTAGTAAAGCGGCTGGAATGGCGAACCCGAGCACAAGGAGATGAGAAATGAGGTGCGTTTTAGAAAGCTTTCCCGATCACACGGTGTACCACCTTCTGGGTTTCTCATGCATGTTTTCGATGTAGGAAGATGCCCTTGAACCTGGAGATTTGGGACCCATGGGATGGGTAACAGGCAGTATTACTTTAAAGGCTCTGCGTTTGCTCCCCCAACCTCACCAAAGCTCTCAGCCCCGAGAGTGTCCACCCTTATGTCTCATCCAGCTGTGGGTCTAGATATGGTCAATCCAGGTTGCATCACAGAGCCTGAACGAATTTTGTAAGAATTTCTCTCTCTTTCACTGTCTTTGTTTCACGGGCTTTTAAAAGTAATTTATTTTTATACTGGGGTTTAGCTGCTTTTCACGGCTGAGTTTACGCTGCTTTATACCCACTTGACTCACTTCCAGAGAGATATCAATACACAGGTTTTAAGATTCTTACTAGTCAGATATATTCTTGTGCGGTGAATAGGGGGTGTTGAGTCCAGTTCACTGGGCAAGGAGTAGGTCTTTCTATTACATATTGGGTTTATGGAACGGTATCTGAGCTAATTTGAAACCCTTGTTTTATGCATCACCCCACCTCACCTTTCCCGTTAAGCAGCCATAGTGTGTTTTCTAAACGTGTGACTCTGTTTGTTTTGTAATTCAGTTCAAGTGTAGCGGTTTTTACATTCCCTCTATAAGTGATAGCTTATGATAAGTGTCTTTTTCTGTGTGACTTATTTCACTTAGAATCGTCGTGCCTAAATCCAATCATCATGCTGCTACTAGCCTTATGACATTGATTTCATGGCTGAGTGACATTCCATTGTACATAAGGACCACCACTTCTTTATCCATTTTTCTCTTTCCAGGGATATTTAAGGTGTCATGAAGTGGAGGTTCTTGTCAACAGAGCAGCCCTAAACTTTGGGGTGCCTGTGTCTTGCTGATTTTTAGTTTTCCCAATTTATACGCCCATGAGTGGAAGTGCCCTATGCGCTCTAAGCTGTGTTTTTTCGATGTTTCAGGACACACCGTACACTTCTCCAGAGTGGCTGTTGGCAATTTACATCCCGCCCATCAGCGTAGCAAGGCTCCCATTTCTCCATGGCCTGTCCTGCATTTCTGGTTTTGACACTTTTTTCAGCATGGCCCTTTTGACCGATGGGCAGCGAGACTTCTTTGTAGCGCTGATTTGCCTTTCCAGGTTGCTTGGTTGGCCAAAAAGGGCGTATGCGTTTTTTCCTGAATATATTCAGGAAAAAACGCATACGCCCTTTTTGGCCAAGGGCATCATTGTCGACGTTTTGCCGCTTTTCATGTGCTTTACAGGCGATTCGAATCGACCTCCTGAAATCTGTTTCCTGCAATTCTGCCTTGCTTTCAAATCCTCTTCGTTGCCTTCCCTCAATATATTTGTGGACGAGAGTTATCATTTATAACTCTGCAGGTTTGTGAATTGCAGTGCCCCTGAGCTCCATTTTTCAACTCGCTTTTTTGGGAGCTGGCCGCAAAAGCGCAGGATTGCCTCAGGCCCTCTTCTGGTTCCGGGCGGCAGGCTCAGCCTGTGGTTAATTCTTCTTCCTGATGGGAAAATAGAGTGACCTGTGCCTGTCCCAACATCTAGAGCTAGTCTCTCATTGGCTCCCCCTCTTCCCGTTCATCCTCAGGACAAATTGCAAGGGTATGGAACAGGAGGTTAAAGGTGCTGATTCTCCAAGGAGGGAGATTGCTAGTAAAGCGGCTGGAATGGCGAACCCGAGCACAAGGAGATGAGAAATGAGGTGCGTTTTAGAAAGCTTTCCCGATCACACGGTGTACCACCTTCTGGGTTTCTCATGCATGTTTTCGATGTAGGAAGATGCCCTTGAACCTGGAGATTTGGGACCCATGGGATGGGTAACAGGCAGTATTACTTTAAAGGCTCTGCGTTTGATCCCCCAACCTCACCAAAGCTCTCAGCCCCGAGAGTGTCCACCCTTATGTCTCATCCAGCTGTGGGTCTAGATATGGTCAATCCAGGTTGCATCACAGAGGCTGAACGAATTTTGTAAGAATTTCTCTCTCTTTCACTGTCTTTGTTTCACGGGCTTTTAAAAGTAATTTATTTTTATACTGGGGTTTAGCTGCTTTTCACGGCTGTGTTTATGCCGCTTTACACCCACTTGACTCACTTCCAGAGAGATATCAATACATAGGTTTTAAGATTCTTACTAGTCAGATATATTCTTGTGCGGTGAATAGGGGGTGTTGAGTCCAGTTCACTGGGCAAGGAGTAGGTCTTTCTATTACATATTGGGTTTATGGAACGGTATCTGAGCTAATTTGAAACCCTTGTTTTATGCATCACCCCACCTCACCTTTCCCGTTAAGCAGCCATAGTGTGTTTTCTAAACGTGTGACTCTGTTCTGTTTTGTAATTCAGTTCAAGTGTAGCGGTTTTTACATTCCCTCTATAACTGATAGCTTATGATAAGTGTCTTTTTCTGTGTGACTTATTTCACTTAGAATCGTCGTGCCTAAATCCACTCATCATGCTGCTACTAGCCTTATGACATTGATTTCATGGCTGAGTGATATTCCATTGTACATAAGGACCACCACTTCTTTATCCATTTTTCTCTTTCCAGGGATATTTAAGGTGTCATGAAGTGGAGGTTCTTGTCAACAGAGCAGCCCTAAACTTTGGGGTGCCTGTGTCTTGCTGATTTTTAGTTTTCCCAATTTATACGCCCATGAGTGGAAGTGCCCTATGCGCTCTAAGCTGTGTTTTTTCGATGTTTCAGGACACACCGTACACTTCTCCAGAGTGGCAGTTGGCAATTTACATCCCGCCCATCAGTGTAGCAAGGCTCCCATTTCTCCATGGCCTGTCCTGCATTTCTGGTTTTGACACTTTTTTCAGCATGGCCCTTTTGACCGATGGGCAGCGAGACTTCTTTGTAGCGCTGATTTGCCTTTCCAGGTTGCTTGGTTGGCCAAAAAGGGCGTATGCGTTTTTTCCTGAATATATTCAGGAAAAAACGCATACGCCCTTTTTGGCCAAGGGCATCATTGTCGACGTTTTGCCGCTTTTCATGTGCTTTACAGGCGATTCGAATCGACCTCCTGAAATCTGTTTCCTGCAATTCTGCCTTGCTTTCAAATCCTCTTCGTTGCCTTCCCTCAATATATTTGTGGACGAGAGTTATCATTTATAACTCTGCAGGTTTGTGAATTGCAGTGCCCCTGAGCTCCGTTTTTCAACTCGCTTTTTTGGGAGCTGGCCGCAAAAGCGCAGGATTGCCTCAGGCCCTCTTCTGGTTCCGGGCGGCAGGCTGAGCCTGTGGTTAATTCTTCTTCCTGATGGGAAAATAGAGTGACCTGTGCCTGTCCCAACACCTAGAGCTAGTCTCTCATTGGCTCCCCCTCTTCCCGTTCATCCTCAGGACAAATTGCAAGCTGTACGGAACAGGAGGTTAAAGGTGCTGGTTCTCCAAGGAGGGAGATTGCTAGTAAAGCGGCTGGAATGGCGAACCCGAGCACAAGGAGATGAGAAATGAGGTGCGTTTTAGAAAGCTTTCCCGATCACATGGTGTACCACCTTCTGGGTTTCTCATGCATGTTTTCGATGTAGGAAGATGCCCTTGAACCTGGAGATTTGGGACCCATGGGATGGGTAACAGGCAGTATTACTTTAAAGGCTCTGCGTTTGCTCCCCCAAACTCACCAAACCTCTCAGCCCCGAGAGTGTCCACCCTTATGTCTCATCCAGCTGTGGGTCTAGATATGGTCAATCCAGGTTGCATCACAGCCCCTGAACGAATTTTGTAAGAATTTCTCTCTCTTTCACTGTCTTTGTTTCACGGGCTTTTAAAAGTAATTTATTTTTATAATGGGGTTTAGCTGCTTTTCACGGCTATGTTTATGCCGCTTTACACCCACTTGACTCACTTCCAGAGAGATATCAATACATAGGTTTTAAGATTCTTACTAGTCAGATATATTCTTGTGCGGTGAATAGGGGGTGTTGAGTCCAGTTCACTGAGCAAGGAGTAGGTCTTTCTATTACATATTGGGTTTATGGAACGGTAGCTGAGCTCATTTGAAACCCTTGTTTTATTCATCACCCCACCTCACCTTTCCCGTTAAGCAGCCATAGTGTGTCTTCTAAACGTGTGACTCTGTTCTGTTTTGTAATTCAGTTCAAGTGTAGCGGTTTTTACATTCCCTCTATAACTGATAGCTTATGATAAGTGTCTTTTTCTGTGTGACTTATTTCACTTAGAATCGTCGTGCCTAAATCTACTCATCATGCTGCTACTAGCCTTATGACATTGATTTCATGGCTGAGTGATATTCCATTGTACATAAGGACCACCACTTCTTTATCCATTTTTCTCTTTCCAGGGATATTTAAGGTGTCATGAAGTGGAGGTTCTTGTCAACAGAGCAGCCCTAAACTTTGGGGTGCCTGTGTCTTGCTGATTTTTAGTTTTCCCAATTTATACGCCCATGAGTGGAAGTGCCCTATGCGCTCTAAGCTGTGTTTTTTTGATGTTTCAGGACACACCGTACACTTCTCCAGAGTGGCTGTTGGCAATTTACATCCCGCCCATCAGCGTAGCAAGGCTCCCATTTCTCCATGGCCTGTCCTGCATTTCTGGTTTTGACACTTTTTTCAGCATGGCCCTTTTGACCGATGGGCAGCGAGACTTCTTTGTAGCGCTGATTTGCCTTTCCAGGTTGCTTGGTTGGCCAAAAAGGGCGTATGCGTTTTTTCCTGAATATATTCAGGAAAAAACGCATACGCCCTTTTTGGCCAAGGGCATCATTGTCGACGTTTTGCCGCTTTTCATGTGCTTTACAGGCGATTCGAATCGACCTCCTGAAATCTGTTTCCTGCAATTCTGCCTTGCTTTCAAATCCTCTTCGTTGCCTTCCCTCAATATATTTGTGGACGAGAGTTATCATTTATAACTCTGCAGGTTTGTGAATTGCAGTGCCCCTGACCTCCATTTTTCAACTCGCTTTTTTGGGAGCTGGCCGCAAAAGCGCAGGATTGCCTCAGGCCCTCTTTTGGTTCTGGGCGGCAGGCTGAGCCTGTGGTTAATTCTTCTTCCTGATGGGAAAATAGAGTGACCTGTGCCTGTCCCAACACCTAGAGCTAGTCTCTCATTGGCTCCCCCTCTTCCCGTTCATCCTCAGGACAAATTGCAAGCTGTATGGAACAGGAGGTTAAAAGTGCTGATTCTCCAAGGAGGGAGATTGCTAGTAAAGCGGCTGGAATGGCGAACCCGAGCACAAGGAGATGAGAAATGAGGTGCGTTTTAGAAAGCTTTCCCGATCACACGGTGTACCACCTTCTGGGTTTCTCATGCATGTTTTCGATGTAGGAAGATGCCCTTGAACCTGGAGATTTGGGACCCATGGGATGGGTAACAGGCAGTATTACTTTAAAGGCTCTGCGTTTGCTCCCCCAAACTCACCAAACCTCTCAGCCCCGAGAGTGTCCACCCTTATGTCTCATCCAGCTGTGGGTCTAGATATGGTCAATCCAGGTTGCATCACAGCCCCTGAACGAATTTTGTAAGAATTTCTCTCTCTTTCACTGTCTTTGTTTCACGGGCTTTTAAAAGTAATTTATTTTTATAATGGGGTTTAGCTGCTTTTCACGGCTGTGTTTATGCCGCTTTACACCCACTTGACTCACTTCCAGAGAGATATCAATACATAGGTTTTAAGATTCTTACTAGTCAGATATATTCTTGTGCGGTGAATAGGGGGTGTTGAGTCCAGTTCACTGAGCAAGGAGTAGGTCTTTCTATTACATATTGGGTTTATGGAACGGTAGCTGAGCTCATTTGAAACCCTTGTTTTATTCATCACCCCACCTCACCTTTCCCGTTAAGCAGCCATAGTGTGTCTTCTAAACGTGTGACTCTGTTCTGTTTTGTAATTCAGTTCAAGTGTAGCGGTTTTTACATTCCCTCTATAAGTGATAGCTTATGATAAGTGTCTTTTTCTGTGTGACTTATTTCACTTAGAATCGTCGTGCCTACATCTACTCATCATGCTGCTACTAGCCTTATGACATTGATTTCATGGCTGAGTGATATTCCATTGTACATAAGGACCACCACTTCTTTATCCATTTTTCTCTTTCCAGGGATATTTAAGGTGTCATGAAGTGGAGGTTCTTGTCAACAGAGCAGCCCTAAACTTTGGGGTGCCTGTGTCTTGCTGATTTTTAGTTTTCCCAATTTATACGCCCATGAGTGGAAGTGCCCTATGCGCTCTAAGCTGTGTTTTTTCGATGTTTCAGGACACACCGTACACTTCTCCAGAGTGGCTGTTGGCAATTTACATCCCGCCCATCAGCGTAGCAAGGCTCCCATTTCTCCATGGCCTGTCCTGCATTTCTGGTTTTGACACTTTTTTCAGCATGGCCCTTTTGACCGATGGGCAGCGAGACTTCTTTGTAGCGCTGATTTGCCTTTCCAGGTTGCTTGGTTGGCCAAAAAGGGCGTATGCGTTTTTTCCTGAATATATTCAGGAAAAAACGCATACGCCCTTTTTGGCCAAGGGCATCATTGTCGACGTTTTGCCGCTTTTCATGTGCTTTACAGGCGATTCGAATCGACCTCCTGAAATCTGTTTCCTGCAATTCTGCCTTGCTTTCAAATCCTCTTCGTTGCCTTCCCTCAATATATTTGTGGACGAGAGTTATCATTTATAACTCTGCAGGTTTGTGAATTGCAGTGCCCCTGAGCTCCATTTTTCAACTCGCTTTTTTGGGAGCTGGCCGCAAAAGCGCAGGATTGCCTCAGGCCCTCTTCTGGTTCCGGGCGGCAGGCTGAGCCTGTGGTTAATTCTTCTTCCTGATGGGAAAATAGAGTGACCTGTGCCTGTCCCAACACCTAGAGCTAGTCTCTCATTGGCTCCCCCTCTTCCCGTTCATCCTCAAGACAAATTGCAAGCTGTACGGAACAGGAGGTTAAAGGTGCTGGTTCTCCAAGGAGGGAGATTGCTAGTAAAGCGGCTGGAATGGCGAACCCGAGCACAAGGAGATGAGAAATGAGGTGCGTTTTAGAAAGCTTTCCCGATCACATGGTGTACCACCTTCTGGTTTCTCATGCATGTTTTCGATGTAGGAAGATGCCCTTGAACCTGGAGATTTGGGACCCATGGGATGGGTAACAGGCAGTATTACTTTAAAGGCTCTGCGTTTGCTCCCCGAAACTCACCAAACCTCTCAGCCCCGAGAGTGTCCACCCTTATGTCTCATCCAGCTGTGGGTCTAGATATGGTCAATCCAGGTTGCATCACAGCCCCTGAACGAATTTTGTAAGAATTTCTCTCTCTTTCACTGTCTTTGTTTCACGGGCTTTTAAAAGTAATTTATTTTTATAATGGGGTTTAGCTGCTTTTCACGGCTGAGTTTACGCTGCTTTATACCCACTTGACTCACTTCCAGAGAGATATCAATACATAGGTTTTAAGATTCTTACTAGTCAGATATATTCTTGTGCGGTGAATAGGGGGTGTTGAGTCCAGTTCACTGAGCAAGGAGTAGGTCTTTCTATTACATATTGGGTTTATGGAACGGTAGCTGAGCTCATTTGAAACCCTTGTTTTATTCATCACCCCACCTCACCTTTCCCGTTAAGCAGCCATAGTGTGTCTTCTAAACGTGTGACTCTGTTCTGTTTTGTAATTCAGTTCAAGTGTAGCGGTTTTTACATTCCCTCTATAACTGATAGCTTATGATAAGTGTCTTTTTCTGTGTGACTTATTTCACTTAGAATCGTCGTGCCTAAATCTACTCATCATGCTGCTACTAGCCTTATGACATTGATTTCATGGCTGAGTGATATTCCATTGTACATAAGGACCACCACTTCTTTATCCATTTTTCTCTTTCCAGGGATATTTAAGGTGTCATGAAGTGGAGGTTCTTGTCAACAGAGCAGCCCTAAACTTTGGGGTGCCTGTGTCTTGCTGATTTTTAGTTTTCCCAATTTATACGCCCATGAGTGGAAGTGCCCTATGCGCTCTAAGCTGTGTTTTTTTGATGTTTCAGGACACACCGTACACTTCTCCAGAGTGGCTGTTGGCAATTTACATCCCGCCCATCAGCGTAGCAAGGCTCCCATTTCTCCATGGCCTGTCCTGCATTTCTGGTTTTGACACTTTTTTCAGCATGGCCCTTTTGACCGATGGGCAGCGAGACTTCTTTGTAGCGCTGATTTGCCTTTCCAGGTTGCTTGGTTGGCCAAAAAGGGCGTATGCGTTTTTTCCTGAATATATTCAGGAAAAAACGCATACGCCCTTTTTGGCCAAGGGCATCATTGTCGACGTTTTGCCGCTTTTCATGTGCTTTACAGGCGATTCGAATCGACCTCCTGAAATCTGTTTCCTGCAATTCTGCCTTGCTTTCAAATCCTCTTCGTTGCCTTCCCTCAATATATTTGTGGACGAGAGTTATCATTTATAACTCTGCAGGTTTGTGAATTGCAGTGCCCCTGACCTCCATTTTTCAACTCGCTTTTTTGGGAGCTGGCCGCAAAAGCGCAGGATTGCCTCAGGCCCTCTTTTGGTTCTGGGCGGCAGGCTGAGCCTGTGGTTAATTCTTCTTCCTGATGGGAAAATAGAGTGACCTGTGCCTGTCCCAACACCTAGAGCTAGTCTCTCATTGGCTCCCCCTCTTCCCGTTCATCCTCAGGACAAATTGCAAGCTGTATGGAACAGGAGGTTAAAAGTGCTGATTCTCCAAGGAGGGAGATTGCTAGTAAAGCGGCTGGAATGGCGAACCCGAGCACAAGGAGATGAGAAATGAGGTGCGTTTTAGAAAGCTTTCCCGATCACACGGTGTACCACCTTCTGGGTTTCTCATGCATGTTTTCGATGTAGGAAGATGCCCTTGAACCTGGAGATTTGGGACCCATGGGATGGGTAACAGGCAGTATTACTTTAAAGGCTCTGCGTTTGCTCCCCCAAACTCACCAAACCTCTCAGCCCCGAGAGTGTCCACCCTTATGTCTCATCCAGCTGTGGGTCTAGATATGGTCAATCCAGGTTGCATCACAGCCCCTGAACGAATTTTGTAAGAATTTCTCTCTCTTTCACTGTCTTTGTTTCACGGGCTTTTAAAAGTAATTTATTTTTATAATGGGGTTTAGCTGCTTTTCACGGCTGTGTTTATGCCGCTTTACACCCACTTGACTCACTTCCAGAGAGATATCAATACATAGGTTTTAAGATTCTTACTAGTCAGATATATTCTTGTGCGGTGAATAGGGGGTGTTGAGTCCAGTTCACTGGGCAAGGAGTAGGTCTTTCTATTACATATTGGGTTTATGGAACGGTAGCTGAGCTCATTTGAAACCCTTGTTTTATTCATCACCCCACCTCACCTTTCCCGTTAAGCAGCCATAGTGTGTCTTCTAAACGTGTGACTCTGTTCTGTTTTGTAATTCAGTTCAAGTGTAGCGGTTTTTACATTCCCTCTATAAGTGATAGCTTATGATAAGTGTCTTTTTCTGTGTGACTTATTTCACTTAGAATCGTCGTGCCTACATCTACTCATCATGCTGCTACTAGCCTTATGACATTGATTTCATGGCTGAGTGATATTCCATTGTACATAAGGACCACCACTTCTTTATCCATTTTTCTCTTTCCAGGGATATTTAAGGTGTCATGAAGTGGAGGTTCTTGTCAACAGAGCAGCCCTAAACTTTGGGGTGCCTGTGTCTTGCTGATTTTTAGTTTTCCCAATTTATACGCCCATGAGTGGAAGTGCCCTATGCGCTCTAAGCTGTGTTTTTTCGATGTTTCAGGACACACCGTACACTTCTCCAGAGTGGCTGTTGGCAATTTACATCCCGCCCATCAGCGTAGCAAGGCTCCCATTTCTCCATGGCCTGTCCTGCATTTCTGGTTTTGACACTTTTTTCAGCATGGCCCTTTTGACCGATGGGCAGCGAGACTTCTTTGTAGCGCTGATTTGCCTTTCCAGGTTGCTTGGTTGGCCAAAAAGGGCGTATGCGTTTTTTCCTGAATATATTCAGGAAAAAACGCATACGCCCTTTTTGGCCAAGGGCATCATTGTCGACGTTTTGCCGCTTTTCATGTGCTTTACAGGCGATTCGAATCGACCTCCTGAAATCTGTTTCCTGCAATTCTGCCTTGCTTTCAAATCCTCTTCGTTGCCTTCCCTCAATATATTTGTGGACGAGAGTTATCATTTATAACTCTGCAGGTTTGTGAATTGCAGTGCCCCTGAGCTCCATTTTTCAACTCGCTTTTTTGGGAGCTGGCCGCAAAAGCGCAGGATTGCCTCAGGCCCTCTTCTGGTTCCGGGCGGCAGGCTGAGCCTGTGGTTAATTCTTCTTCCTGATGGGAAAATAGAGTGACCTGTGCCTGTCCCAACACCTAGAGCTAGTCTCTCATTGGCTCCCCCTCTTCCCGTTCATCCTCAGGACAAATTGCAAGCTGTACGGAACAGGAGGTTAAAGGTGCTGGTTCTCCAAGGAGGGAGATTGCTAGTAAAGCGGCTGGAATGGCGAACCCGAGCACAAGGAGATGAGAAATGAGGTGCGTTTTAGAAAGCTTTCCCGATCACATGGTGTACCACCTTCTGGTTTCTCATGCATGTTTTCGATGTAGGAAGATGCCCTTGAACCTGGAGATTTGGGACCCATGGGATGGGTAACAGGCAGTATTACTTTAAAGGCTCTGCGTTTGCTCCCCGAAACTCACCAAACCTCTCAGCCCCGAGAGTGTCCACCCTTATGTCTCATCCAGCTGTGGGTCTAGATATGGTCAATCCAGGTTGCATCACAGCCCCTGAACGAATTTTGTAAGAATTTCTCTCTCTTTCACTGTCTTTGTTTCACGGGCTTTTAAAAGTAATTTATTTTTATAATGGGGTTTAGCTGCTTTTCACGGCTGAGTTTACGCTGCTTTATACCCACTTGACTCACTTCCAGAGAGATATCAATACATAGGTTTTAAGATTCTTACTAGTCAGATATATTCTTGTGCAGTGAATAGGGGGTGTTGAGTCCAGTTCACTGGGCAAGGAGTAGGTCTTTCTATTACATATTGGGTTTATGGAACGGTATCTGAGCTAATTTGAAACCCTTGTTTTATGCATCACCCCACCTCACCTTTCCCGTTAAGCAGCCATAGTGTGTTTTCTAAACGTGTGACTCTGTTCTGTTTTGTAATTCAGTTCAAGTGTAGCGGTTTTTACATTCCCTCTATAACTGATAGCTTATGATAAGTGTCTTTTTCTGTGTGACTTATTTCACTTAGAATCGTCGTGCCTAAATCCACTCATCATGCTGCTACTAGCCTTATGACATTGATTTCATGGCTGAGTGATATTCCATTGTACATAAGGACCACCACTTCTTTATCCATTTTTCTCTTTCCAGGGATATTTAAGGTGTCATGAAGTGGAGGTTCTTGTCAACAGAGCAGCCCTAAACTTTGGGGTGCCTGTGTCTTGCTGATTTTTAGTTTTCCCAATTTATACGCCCATGAGTGGAAGTGCCCTATGCGCTCTAAGCTGTGTTTTTTCGATGTTTCAGGACACACCGTACACTTCTCCAGAGTGGCAGTTGGCAATTTACATCCCGCCCATCAGTGTAGCAAGGCTCCCATTTCTCCATGGCCTGTCCTGCATTTCTGGTTTTGACACTTTTTTCAGCATGGCCCTTTTGACCGATGGGCAGCGAGACTTCTTTGTAGCGCTGATTTGCCTTTCCAGGTTGCTTGGTTGGCCAAAAAGGGCGTATGCGTTTTTTCCTGAATATATTCAGGAAAAAACGCATACGCCCTTTTTGACCAAGGGCATCATTGTCGACGTTTTGCCGCTTTTCATGTGCTTTACAGGCGATTCGAATCGACCTCCTGAAATCTGTTTCCTGCAATTCTGCCTTGCTTTCAAATCCTCTTCGTTGCCTTCCCTCAATATATTTGTGGACGAGAGTTATCATTTATAACTCTGCAGGTTTGTGAATTGCAGTGCCCCTGAGCTCCGTTTTTCAACTCGCTTTTTTGGGAGCTGGCCGCAAAAGCGCAGGATTGCCTCAGGCCCTCTTCTGGTTCCGGGCGGCAGGCTGAGCCTGTGGTTAATTCTTCTTCCTGATGGGAAAATAGAGTGACCTGTGCCTGTCCCAACACCTAGAGCTAGTCTCTCATTGGCTCCCCCTCTTCCCGTTCATCCTCAGGACAAATTGCAAGCTGTACGGAACAGGAGGTTAAAGGTGCTGGTTCTCCAAGGAGGGAGATTGCTAGTAAAGCGGCTGGAATGGCGAACCCGAGCACAAGGAGATGAGAAATGAGGTGCGTTTTAGAAAGCTTTCCCGATCACATGGTGTACCACCTTCTGGGTTTCTCATGCATGTTTTCGATGTAGGAAGATGCCCTTGAACCTGGAGATTTGGGACCCATGGGATGGGTAACAGGCAGTATTACTTTAAAGGCTCTGCGTTTGCTCCCCCAAACTCACCAAACCTCTCAGCCCCGAGAGTGTCCACCCTTATGTCTCATCCAGCTGTGGGTCTAGATATGGTCAATCCAGGTTGCATCACAGCCCCTGAACGAATTTTGTAAGAATTTCTCTCTCTTTCACTGTCTTTGTTTCACGGGCTTTTAAAAGTAATTTATTTTTATAATGGGGTTTAGCTGCTTTTCACGGCTATGTTTATGCCGCTTTACACCCACTTGACTCACTTCCAGAGAGATATCAATACATAGGTTTTAAGATTCTTACTAGTCAGATATATTCTTGTGCGGTGAATAGGGGGTGTTGAGTCCAGTTCACTGAGCAAGGAGTAGGTCTTTCTATTACATATTGGGTTTATGGAACGGTAGCTGAGCTCATTTGAAACCCTTGTTTTATTCATCACCCCACCTCACCTTTCCTGTTAAGCAGCCATAGTGTGTCTTCTAAACGTGTGACTCTGTTCTGTTTTGTAATTCAGTTCAAGTGTAGCGGTTTTTACATTCCCTCTATAACTGATAGCTTATGATAAGTGTCTTTTTCTGTGTGACTTATTTCACTTAGAATCGTCGTGCCTAAATCTA
This sequence comes from Balaenoptera ricei, assembly GCF_028023285.1. NCBI lineage: Eukaryota > Metazoa > Chordata > Mammalia > Artiodactyla > Balaenopteridae > Balaenoptera > Balaenoptera ricei. The sequence goes on from NW_026777519.1 coordinate 61,426, forward strand.
CTCATCATGCTGCTACTAGCCTTATGACATTGATTTCATGGCTGAGTGATATTCCATTGTACATAAGGACCACCACTTCTTTATCCATTTTTCTCTTTCCAGGGATATTTAAGGTGTCATGAAGTGGAGGTTCTTGTCAACAGAGCAGCCCTAAACTTTGGGGTGCCTGTGTCTTGCTGATTTTTAGTTTTCCCAATTTATACGCCCATGAGTGGAAGTGCCCTATGCGCTCTAAGCTGTGTTTTTTCGATGTTTCAGGACACACCGTACACTTCTCCAGAGTGGCTGTTGGCAATTTACATCCCGCCCATCAGCGTAGCAAGGCTCCCATTTCTCCATGGCCTGTCCTGCATTTCTGGTTTTGACACTTTTTTCAGCATGGCCCTTTTGACCGATGGGCAGCGAGACTTCTTTGTAGCGCTGATTTGCCTTTCCAGGTTGCTTGGTTGGCCAAAAAGGGCGTATGCGTTTTTTCCTGAATATATTCAGGAAAAAACGCATACGCCCTTTTTGGCCAAGGGCATCATTGTCGACGTTTTGCCGCTTTTCATGTGCTTTACAGGCGATTCGAATCGACCTCCTGAAATCTGTTTCCTGCAATTCTGCCTTGCTTTCAAATCCTCTTCGTTGCCTTCCCTCAATATATTTGTGGACGAGAGTTATCATTTATAACTCTGCAGGTTTGTGAATTGCAGTGCCCCTGAGCTCCATTTTTCAACTCGCTTTTTTGGGAGCTGGCCGCAAAAGCGCAGGATTGCCTCAGGCCCTCTTCTGGTTCCGGGCGGCAGGCTGAGCCTGTGGTTAATTCTTCTTCCTGATGGGAAAATAGAGTGACCTGTGCCTGTCCCAACACCTAGAGCTAGTCTCTCATTGGCTCCCCCTCTTCCCGTTCATCCTCAGGACAAATTGCAAGCTGTACGGAACAGGAGGTTAAAGGTGCTGGTTCTCCAAGGAGGGAGATTGCTAGTAAAGCGGCTGGAATGGCGAACCCGAGCACAAGGAGTTGAGAAATGAGGTGCGTTTTAGAAAGCTTTCCCGATCACATGGTGTACCACCTTCTGGGTTTCTCATGCATGTTTTCGATGTAGGAAGATGCCCTTGAACCTGGAGATTTGGGACCCATGGGATGGGTAACAGGCAGTATTACTTTAAAGGCTCTGCGTTTGCTCCCCCAAACTCACCAAACCTCTCAGCCCCGAGAGTGTCCACCCTTATGTCTCATCCAGCTGTGGGTCTAGATATGGTCAATCCAGGTTGCATCACAGCCCCTGAACGAATTTTGTAAGAATTTCTCTCTCTTTCACTGTCTTTGTTTCACGGGCTTTTAAAAGTAATTTATTTTTATAATGGGGTTTAGCTGCTTTTCACGGCTGAGTTTACGCTGCTTTATACCCACTTGACTCACTTCCAGAGAGATATCAATACATAGGTTTTAAGATTCTTACTAGTCAGATATATTCTTGTGCGGTGAATAGGGGGTGTTGAGTCCAGTTCACTGGGCAAGGAGTAGGTCTTTCTATTACATATTGGGTTTATGGAACGGTATCTGAGCTAATTTGAAACCCTTGTTTTATGCATCACCCCACCTCACCTTTCCCGTTAAGCAGCCATAGTGTGTCTTCTAAACGTGTGACTCTGTTCTGTTTTGTAATTCAGTTCAAGTGTAGCGGTTTTTACATTCCCTCTATAACTGATAGCTTATGATAAGTGTCTTTTTCTGTGTGACTTATTTCACTTAGAATCGTCGTGCCTAAATCCACTCATCATGCTGCTACTAGCCTTATGACATTGATTTCATGGCTGAGTGATATTCCATTGTACATAAGGACCACCACTTCTTTATCCATTTTTCTCTTTCCAGGGATATTTAAGGTGTCATGAAGTGGAGGTTCTTGTCAACAGAGCAGCCCTAAACTTTGGGGTGCCTGTGTCTTGCTGATTTTTAGTTTTCCCAATTTATACGCCCATGAGTGGAAGTGCCCTATGCGCTCTAAGCTGTGTTTTTTCGATGTTTCAGGACACACCGTACACTTCTCCAGAGTGGCTGTTGGCAATTTACATCCCGCCCATCAGTGTAGCAAGGCTCCCATTTCTCCATGGCCTGTCCTGCATTTCTGGTTTTGACACTTTTTTCAGCATGGCCCTTTTGACCGATGGGCAGCGAGACTTCTTTGTAGCGCTGATTTGCCTTTCCAGGTTGCTTGGTTGGCCAAAAAGGGCGTATGCGTTTTTTCCTGAATATATTCAGGAAAAAACGCATACGCCCTTTTTGGCCAAGGGCATCATTGTCGACGTTTTGCCGCTTTTCATGTGCTTTACAGGCGATTCGAATCGACCTCCTGAAATCTGTTTCCTGCAATTCTGCCTTGCTTTCAAATCCTCTTCGTTGCCTTCCCTCAATATATTTGTGGACGAGAGTTATCATTTATAACTCTGCAGGTTTGTGAATTGCAGTGCCCCTGACCTCCATTTTTCAACTCGCTTTTTTGGGAGCAGGCCGCAAAAGCGCAGGATTGCCTCAGGCCCTCTTCTGGTTCCGGGCGGCAGGCTGAGCCTGTGGTTAATTCTTCTTCCTGATGGGAAAATAGAGTGACCTGTGCCTGTCCCAACACCTAGAGCTAGTCTCTCATTGGCTCCCCCTCTTCCCGTTCATCCTCAGGACAAATTGCAAGCTGTACGGAACAGGAGGTTAAAGGTGCTGGTTCTCCAAGGAGGGAGATTGCTAGTAAAGCGGCTGGAATGGCGAACCCGAGCACAAGGAGATGAGAAATGAGGTGCGTTTTAGAAAGCTTTCCCGATCACATGGTGTACCACCTTCTGGGTTTCTCATGCATGTTTTCGATGTAGGAAGATGCCCTTGAACCTGGAGATTTGGGACCCATGGGATGGGTAACAGGCAGTATTACTTTAAAGGCTCTGCGTTTGCTCCCCCAAACTCACCAAACCTCTCAGCCCCGAGAGTGTCCACCCTTATGTCTCATCCAGCTGTGGGTCTAGATATGGTCAATCCAGGTTGCATCACAGCCCCTGAACGAATTTTGTAAGAATTTCTCTCTCTTTCACTGTCTTTGTTTCACGGGCTTTTAAAAGTAATTTATTTTTATAATGGGGTTTAGCTGCTTTTCACGGCTATGTTTATGCCGCTTTACACCCACTTGACTCACTTCCAGAGAGATATCAATACATAGGTTTTAAGATTCTTACTAGTCAGATATATTCTTGTGCGGTGAATAGGGGGTGTTGAGTCCAGTTCACTGAGCAAGGAGTAGGTCTTTCTATTACATATTGGGTTTATGGAACGGTAGCTGAGCTCATTTGAAACCCTTGTTTTATTCATCACCCCACCTCACCTTTCCCGTTAAGCAGCCATAGTGTGTCTTCTAAACGTGTGACTCTGTTCTGTTTTGTAATTCAGTTCAAGTGTAGCGGTTTTTACATTCCCTCTATAACTGATAGCTTATGATAAGTGTCTTTTTCTGTGTGACTTATTTCACTTAGAATCGTCGTGCCTACATCTACTCATCATGCTGCTACTAGCCTTATGACATTGATTTCATGGCTGAGTGATATTCCATTGTACATAAGGACCACCACTTCTTTATCCATTTTTCTCTTTCCAGGGATATTTAAGGTGTCATGAAGTGGAGGTTCTTGTCAACAGAGCAGCCCTAAACTTTGGGGTGCCTGTGTCTTGCTGATTTTTAGTTTTCCCAATTTATACGCCCATGAGTGGAAGTGCCCTATGCGCTCTAAGCTGTGTTTTTTCGATGTTTCAGGACACACCGTACACTTCTCCAGAGTGGCTGTTGGCAATTTACATCCCGCCCATCAGCGTAGCAAGGCTCCCATTTCTCCATGGCCTGTCCTGCATTTCTGGTTTTGACACTTTTTTCAGCATGGCCCTTTTGACCGATGGGCAGCGAGACTTCTTTGTAGCGCTGATTTGCCTTTCCAGGTTGCTTGGTTGGCCAAAAAGGGCGTATGCGTTTTTTCCTGAATATATTCAGGAAAAAACGCATACGCCCTTTTTGGCCAAGGGCATCATTGTCGACGTTTTGCCGCTTTTCATGTGCTTTACAGGCGATTCGAATCGACCTCCTGAAATCTGTTTCCTGCAATTCTGCCTTGCTTTCAAATCCTCTTCGTTGCCTTCCCTCAATATATTTGTGGACGAGAGTTATCATTTATAACTCTGCAGGTTTGTGAATTGCAGTGCCCCTGAGCTCCGTTTTTCAACTCGCTTTTTTGGGAGCAGGCCGCAAAAGCGCAGGATTGCCTCAGGCCCTCTTCTGGTTCCGGGCGGCAGGCTGAGCCTGTGGTTAATTCTTCTTCCTGATGGGAAAATAGAGTGACCTGTGCCTGTCCCAACACCTAGAGCTAGTCTCTCATTGGCTCCCCCTCTTCCCGTTCATCCTCAGGACAAATTGCAAGCTGTACGGAACAGGAGGTTAAAGGTGCTGGTTCTCCAAGGAGGGAGATTGCTAGTAAAGCGGCTGGAATGGCGAACCCGAGCACAAGGAGATGAGAAATGAGGTGCGTTTTAGAAAGCTTTCCCGATCACATGGTGTACCACCTTCTGGGTTTCTCATGCATGTTTTCGATGTAGGAAGATGCCCTTGAACCTGGAGATTTGGGACCCATGGGATGGGTAACAGGCAGTATTACTTTAAAGGCTCTGCGTTTGCTCCCCCAAACTCACCAAACCTCTCAGCCCCGAGAGTGTCCACCCTTATGTCTCATCCAGCTGTGGGTCTAGATATGGTCAATCCAGGTTGCATCACAGCCCCTGAACGAATTTTGTAAGAATTTCTCTCTCTTTCACTGTCTTTGTTTCACGGGCTTTTAAAAGTAATTTATTTTTATAATGGGGTTTAGCTGCTTTTCACGGCTATGTTTATGCCGCTTTACACCCACTTGACTCACTTCCAGAGAGATATCAATACATAGGTTTTAAGATTCTTACTAGTCAGATATATTCTTGTGCAGTGAATAGGGGGTGTTGAGTCCAGTTCACTGAGCAAGGAGTAGGTCTTTCTATTACATATTGGGTTTATGGAACGGTAGCTGAGCTCATTTGAAACCCTTGTTTTATTCATCACCCCACCTCACCTTTCCCGTTAAGCAGCCATAGTGTGTCTTCTAAACGTGTGACTCTGTTCTGTTTTGTAATTCAGTTCAAGTGTAGCGGTTTTTACATTCCCTCTATAACTGATAGCTTATGATAAGTGTCTTTTTCTGTGTGACTTATTTCACTTAGAATCGTCGTGCCTACATCTACTCATCATGCTGCTACTAGCCTTATGACATTGATTTCATGGCTGAGTGATATTCCATTGTACATAAGGACCACCACTTCTTTATCCATTTTTCTCTTTCCAGGGATATTTAAGGTGTCATGAAGTGGAGGTTCTTGTCAACAGAGCAGCCCTAAACTTTGGGGTGCCTGTGTCTTGCTGATTTTTAGTTTTCCCAATTTATACGCCCATGAGTGGAAGTGCCCTATGCGCTCTAAGCTGTGTTTTTTCGATGTTTCAGGACACACCGTACACTTCTCCAGAGTGGCTGTTGGCAATTTACATCCCGCCCATCAGCGTAGCAAGGCTCCCATTTCTCCATGGCCTGTCCTGCATTTCTGGTTTTGACACTTTTTTCAGCATGGCCCTTTTGACCGATGGGCAGCGAGACTTCTTTGTAGCGCTGATTTGCCTTTCCAGGTTGCTTGGTTGGCCAAAAAGGGCGTATGCGTTTTTTCCTGAATATATTCAGGAAAAAACGCATACGCCCTTTTTGGCCAAGGGCATCATTGTCGACGTTTTGCCGCTTTTCATGTGCTTTACAGGCGATTCGAATCGACCTCCTGAAATCTGTTTCCTGCAATTCTGCCTTGCTTTCAAATCCTCTTCGTTGCCTTCCCTCAATATATTTGTGGACGAGAGTTATCATTTATAACTCTGCAGGTTTGTGAATTGCAGTGCCCCTGAGCTCCATTTTTCAACTCGCTTTTTTGGGAGCTGGCCGCAAAAGCGCAGGATTGCCTCAGGCCCTCTTCTGGTTCCGGGCGGCAGGCTGAGCCTGTGGTTAATTCTTCTTCCTGATGGGAAAATAGAGTGACCTGTGCCTGTCCCAACACCTAGAGCTAGTCTCTCATTGGCTCCCCCTCTTCCCGTTCATCCTCAGGACAAATTGCAAGCTGTACGGAACAGGAGGTTAAAGGTGCTGGTTCTCCAAGGAGGGAGATTGCTAGTAAAGCGGCTGGAATGGCGAACCCGAGCACAAGGAGTTGAGAAATGAGGTGCGTTTTAGAAAGCTTTCCCGATCACATGGTGTACCACCTTCTGGGTTTCTCATGCATGTTTTCGATGTAGGAAGATGCCCTTGAACCTGGAGATTTGGGACCCATGGGATGGGTAACAGGCAGTATTACTTTAAAGGCTCTGCGTTTGCTCCCCCAAACTCACCAAACCTCTCAGCCCCGAGAGTGTCCACCCTTATGTCTCATCCAGCTGTGGGTCTAGATATGGTCAATCCAGGTTGCATCACAGCCCCTGAACGAATTTTGTAAGAATTTCTCTCTCTTTCACTGTCTTTGTTTCACGGGCTTTTAAAAGTAATTTATTTTTATAATGGGGTTTAGCTGCTTTTCACGGCTGAGTTTACGCTGCTTTATACCCACTTGACTCACTTCCAGAGAGATATCAATACATAGGTTTTAAGATTCTTACTAGTCAGATATATTCTTGTGCGGTGAATAGGGGGTGTTGAGTCCAGTTCACTGGGCAAGGAGTAGGTCTTTCTATTACATATTGGGTTTATGGAACGGTATCTGAGCTAATTTGAAACCCTTGTTTTATGCATCACCCCACCTCACCTTTCCCGTTAAGCAGCCATAGTGTGTCTTCTAAACGTGTGACTCTGTTCTGTTTTGTAATTCAGTTCAAGTGTAGCGGTTTTTACATTCCCTCTATAACTGATAGCTTATGATAAGTGTCTTTTTCTGTGTGACTTATTTCACTTAGAATCGTCGTGCCTAAATCCACTCATCATGCTGCTACTAGCCTTATGACATTGATTTCATGGCTGAGTGATATTCCATTGTACATAAGGACCACCACTTCTTTATCCATTTTTCTCTTTCCAGGGATATTTAAGGTGTCATGAAGTGGAGGTTCTTGTCAACAGAGCAGCCCTAAACTTTGGGGTGCCTGTGTCTTGCTGATTTTTAGTTTTCCCAATTTATACGCCCATGAGTGGAAGTGCCCTATGCGCTCTAAGCTGTGTTTTTTCGATGTTTCAGGACACACCGTACACTTCTCCAGAGTGGCTGTTGGCAATTTACATCCCGCCCATCAGTGTAGCAAGGCTCCCATTTCTCCATGGCCTGTCCTGCATTTCTGGTTTTGACACTTTTTTCAGCATGGCCCTTTTGACCGATGGGCAGCGAGACTTCTTTGTAGCGCTGATTTGCCTTTCCAGGTTGCTTGGGTGGCCAAAAAGGGCGTATGCGTTTTTTCCTGAATATATTCAGGAAAAAACGCATACGCCCTTTTTGGCCAAGGGCATCATTGTCGACGTTTTGCCGCTTTTCATGTGCTTTACAGGCGATTCGAATCGACCTCCTGAAATCTGTTTCCTGCAATTCTGCCTTGCTTTCAAATCCTCTTCGTTGCCTTCCCTCAATATATTTGTGGACGAGAGTTATCATTTATAACTCTGCAGGTTTGTGAATTGCAGTGCCCCTGACCTCCATTTTTCAACTCGCTTTTTTGGGAGCAGGCCGCAAAAGCGCAGGATTGCCTCAGGCCCTCTTCTGGTTCCGGGCGGCAGGCTGAGCCTGTGGTTAATTCTTCTTCCTGATGGGAAAATAGAGTGACCTGTGCCTGTCCCAACACCTAGAGCTAGTCTCTCATTGGCTCCCCCTCTTCCCGTTCATCCTCAGGACAAATTGCAAGCTGTACGGAACAGGAGGTTAAAGGTGCTGGTTCTCCAAGGAGGGAGATTGCTAGTAAAGCGGCTGGAATGGCGAACCCGAGCACAAGGAGATGAGAAATGAGGTGCGTTTTAGAAAGCTTTCCCGATCACATGGTGTACCACCTTCTGGGTTTCTCATGCATGTTTTCGATGTAGGAAGATGCCCTTGAACCTGGAGATTTGGGACCCATGGGATGGGTAACAGGCAGTATTACTTTAAAGGCTCTGCGTTTGCTCCCCCAAACTCACCAAACCTCTCAGCCCCGAGAGTGTCCACCCTTATGTCTCATCCAGCTGTGGGTCTAGATATGGTCAATCCAGGTTGCATCACAGCCCCTGAACGAATTTTGTAAGAATTTCTCTCTCTTTCACTGTCTTTGTTTCACGGGCTTTTAAAAGTAATTTATTTTTATAATGGGGTTTAGCTGCTTTTCACGGCTATGTTTATGCCGCTTTACACCCACTTGACTCACTTCCAGAGAGATATCAATACATAGGTTTTAAGATTCTTACTAGTCAGATATATTCTTGTGCGGTGAATAGGGGGTGTTGAGTCCAGTTCACTGAGCAAGGAGTAGGTCTTTCTATTACATATTGGGTTTATGGAACGGTAGCTGAGCTCATTTGAAACCCTTGTTTTATTCATCACCCCACCTCACCTTTCCCGTTAAGCAGCCATAGTGTGTTTTCTAAACGTGTGACTCTGTTCTGTTTTGTAATTCAGTTCAAGTGTAGCGGTTTTTACATTCCCTCTATAACTGATAGCTTATGATAAGTGTCTTTTTCTGTGTGACTTATTTCACTTAGAATCGTCGTGCCTACATCTACTCATCATGCTGCTACTAGCCTTATGACATTGATTTCATGGCTGAGTGATATTCCATTGTACATAAGGACCACCACTTCTTTATCCATTTTTCTCTTTCCAGGGATATTTAAGGTGTCATGAAGTGGAGGTTCTTGTCAACAGAGCAGCCCTAAACTTTGGGGTGCCTGTGTCTTGCTGATTTTTAGTTTTCCCAATTTATACGCCCATGAGTGGAAGTGCCCTATGCGCTCTAAGCTGTGTTTTTTCGATGTTTCAGGACACACCGTACACTTCTCCAGAGTGGCTGTTGGCAATTTACATCCTGCCCATCAGCGTAGCAAGGCTCCCATTTCTCCATGGCCTGTCCTGCATTTCTGGTTTTGACACTTTTTTCAGCATGGCCCTTTTGACCGATGGGCAGCGAGACTTCTTTGTAGCGCTGATTTGCCTTTCCAGGTTGCTTGGTTGGCCAAAAAGGGCGTATGCGTTTTTTCCTGAATATATTCAGGAAAAAACGCATACGCCCTTTTTGGCCAAGGGCATCATTGTCGACGTTTTGCCGCTTTTCATGTGCTTTACAGGCGATTCGAATCGACCTCCTGAAATCTGTTTCCTGCAATTCTGCCTTGCTTTCAAATCCTCTTCGTTGCCTTCCCTCAATATATTTGTGAACGAGAGTTATCATTTATAACTCTGCAGGTTTGTGAATTGCAGTGCCCCTGACCTCCATTTTTCAACTCGCTTTTTTGGGAGCTGGCCGCAAAAGCGCAGGATTGCCTCAGGCCCTCTTCTGGTTCCGGGCGGCAGGCTGAGCCTGTGGTTAATTCTTCTTCCTGATGGGAAAATAGAGTGACCTGTGCCTGTCCCAACACCTAGAGCTAGTCTCTCATTGGCTCCCCCTCTTCCCGTTCATCCTCAGGACAAATTGCAAGCTGTATGGAACAGGAGGTTAAAAGTGCTGATTCTCCAAGGAGGGAGATTGCTAGTAAAGCGGCTGGAATGGCGAACCCGAGCACAAGGAGATGAGAAATGAGGTGCGTTTTAGAAAGCTTTCCCGATCACACGGTGTACCACCTTCTGGGTTTCTCATGCATGTTTTCGATGTAGGAAGATGCCCTTGAACCTGGAGATTTGGGACCCATGGGATGGGTAACAGGCAGTATTACTTTAAAGGCTCTGCGTTTGCTCCCCCAAACTCACCAAACCTCTCAGCCCCGAGAGTGTCCACCCTTATGTCTCATCCAGCTGTGGGTCTAGATATGGTCAATCCAGGTTGCATCACAGCCCCTGAACGAATTTTGTAAGAATTTCTCTCTCTTTCACTGTCTTTGTTTCACGGGCTTTTAAAAGTAATTTATTTTTATACTGGGGTTTAGCTGCTTTTCACGGCTGTGTTTATGCCGCTTTACACCCACTTGACTCACTTCCAGAGAGATATCAATACATAGGTTTTAAGATTCTTACTAGTCAGATATATTCTTTTGTGGTGAATAGGGGGTGTTGAGTCCAGTTCACTGAGCAAGGAGTAGGTCTTTCTATTACATATTGGGTTTATGGAACGGTAGCTGAGCTCATTTGAAACCCTTGTTTTATTCATCACCCCACCTCACCTTTCCCGTTAAGCAGCCATAGTGTGTCTTCTAAACGTGTGACTCTGTTCTGTTTTGTAATTCAGTTCAAGTGTAGTGGTTTTTACATTCCCTCTATAAGTGATAGCTTATGATAAGTGTCTTTTTCTGTGTGACTTATTTCACTTAGAATCGTCGTGCCTACATCTACTCATCATGCTGCTACTAGCCTTATGACATTGATTTCATGGCTGAGTGATATTCCATTGTACATAAGGACCACCACTTCTTTATCCATTTTTCTCTTTCCAGGGGTATTTAAGGTGTCATGAAGTGGAGGTTCTTGTCAACAGAGCAGCCCTAAACTTTGGGGTGCCTGTGTCTTGCTGATTTTTAGTTTTCCCAATTTATACGCCCATGAGTGGAAGTGCCCTATGCGCTCTAAGCTGTGTTTTTTCGATGTTTCAGGACACACCGTACACTTCTCCAGAGTGGCTGTTGGCAATTTACATCCCGCCCATCAGCGTAGCAAGGCTCCCATTTCTCCATGGCCTGTCCTGCATTTCTGGTTTTGACACTTTTTTCAGCATGGCCCTTTTGACCGATGGGCAGCGAGACTTCTTTGTAGCGCTGATTTGCCTTTCCAGGTTGCTTGGTTGGCCAAAAAGGGCGTATGCGTTTTTTCCTGAATATATTCAGGAAAAAACGCATACGCCCTTTTTGGCCAAGGGCATCATTGTCGACGTTTTGCCGCTTTTCATGTGCTTTACAGGCGATTCGAATCGACCTCCTGAAATCTGTTTCCTGCAATTCTGCCTTGCTTTCAAATCCTCTTCGTTGCCTTCCCTCAATATATTTGTGGACGAGAGTTATCATTTATAACTCTGCAGGTTTGTGAATTGCAGTGCCCCTGAGCTCCATTTTTCAACTCGCTTTTTTGGGAGCTGGCCGCAAAAGCACAGGATTGCCTCAGGCCCTCTTCTGGTTCCGGGCGGCAGGCTGAGCCTGTGGTTAATTCTTCTTCCTGATGGGAAAATAGAGTGACCTGTGCCTGTCCCAACACCTAGAGCTAGTCTCTCATTGGCTCCCCCTCTTCCCGTTCATCCTCAGGACAAATTGCAAGCTGTACGGAACAGGAGGTTAAAGGTGCTGGTTCTCCAAGGAGGGAGATTGCTAGTAAAGCGGCTGGAATGGCGAACCCGAGCACAAGGAGATGAGAAATGAGGTGCGTTTTAGAAAGCTTTCCCGATCACACGGTGTACCACCTTCTGGGTTTCTCATGCATGTTTTCGATGTAGGAAGATGCCCTTGAACCTGGAGATTTGGGACCCATGGGATGGGTAACAGGCAGTATTACTTTAAAGGCTCTGCGTTTGCTCCCCCAAACTCACCAAACCTCTCAGCCCCGAGAGTGTCCACCCTTATGTCTCATCCAGCTGTGGGTCTAGATATGGTCAATCCAGGTTGCATCACAGCCCCTGAACGAATTTTGTAAGAATTTCTCTCTCTTTCACTGTCTTTGTTTCACGGGCTTTTAAAAGTAATTTATTTTTATAATGGGGTTTAGCTGCTTTTCACGGCTGTGTTTATGCCGCTTTACACCCACTTGACTCACTTCCAGAGAGATATCAATACATAGGTTTTAAGATTCTTACTAGTCAGATATATTCTTGTGCGGTGAATAGGGGGTGTTGAGTCCAGTTCACTGAGCAAGGAGTAGGTCTTTCTATTACATATTGGGTTTATGGAACGGTAGCTGAGCTCATTTGAAACCCTTGTTTTATTCATCACCCCACCTCACCTTTCCCGTTAAGCAGCCATAGTGTGTCTTCTAAACGTGTGACTCTGTTCTGTTTTGTAATTCAGTTCAAGTGTAGCGGTTTTTACATTCCCTCTATAACTGATAGCTTATGATAAGTGTCTTTTTCTGTGTGACTTATTTCACTTAGAATCGTCGTGCCTACATCCACTCATCATGCTGCTACTAGCCTTATGACATTGATTTCATGGCTGAGTGATATTCCATTGTACATAAGGACCACCACTTCTTTATCCATTTTTCTCTTTCCAGGGATATTTAAGGTGTCATGAAGTGGAGGTTCTTGTCAACAGAGCAGCCCTAAACTTTGGGGTGCCTGTGTCTTGCTGATTTTTAGTTTTCCCAATTTATACGCCCATGAGTGGAAGTGCCCTATGCGCTCTAAGCTGTGTTTTTTCGATGTTTCAGGACACACCGTACACTTCTCCAGAGTGGCTGTTGGCAATTTACATCCCGCCCATCAGCGTAGCAAGGCTCCCATTTCTCCATGGCCTGTCCTGCATTTCTGGTTTTGACACTTTTTTCAGCATGGCCCTTTTGACCGATGGGCAGCGAGACTTCTTTGTAGCGCTGATTTGCCTTTCCAGGTTGCTTGGTTGGCCAAAAAGGGCGTATGCGTTTTTTCCTGAATATATTCAGGAAAAAACGCATACGCCCTTTTTGGCCAAGGGCATCATTGTCGACGTTTTGCCGCTTTTCATGTGCTTTACAGGCGATTCGAATCGACCTCCTGAAATCTGTTTCCTGCAATTCTGCCTTGCTTTCAAATCCTCTTCGTTGCCTTCCCTCAATATATTTGTGGACGAGAGTTATCATTTATAACTCTGCAGGTTTGTGAATTGCAGTGCCCCTGAGCTCCATTTTTCAACTCGCTTTTTTGGGAGCTGGCCGCAAAAGCGCAGGATTGCCTCAGGCCCTCTTCTGGTTCCGGGCGGCAGGCTGAGCCTGTGGTTAATTCTTCTTCCTGATGGGAAAATAGAGTGACCTGTGCCTGTCCCAACACCTAGAGCTAGTCTCTCATTGGCTCCCCCTCTTCCCGTTCATCCTCAGGACAAATTGCAAGCTGTACGGAACAGGAGGTTAAAGGTGCTGGTTCTCCAAGGAGGGAGATTGCTAGTAAAGCGGCTGGAATGGCGAACCCGAGCACAAGGAGATGAGAAATGAGGTGCGTTTTAGAAAGCTTTCCCGATCACATGGTGTACCACCTTCTGGGTTTCTCATGCATGTTTTCGATGTAGGAAGATGCCCTTGAACCTGGAGATTTGGGACCCATGGGATGGGTAACAGGCAGTATTACTTTAAAGGCTCTGCGTTTGCTCCCCCAAACTCACCAAACCTCTCAGCCCCGAGAGTGTCCACCCTTATGTCTCATCCAGCTGTGGGTCTAGATATGGTCAATCCAGGTTGCATCACAGCCCCTGAACGAATTTTGTAAGAATTTCTCTCTCTTTCACTGTCTTTGTTTCACGGGCTTTTAAAAGTAATTTATTTTTATAATGGGGTTTAGCTGCTTTTCACGGCTGTGTTTATGCCGCTTTACACCCACTTGACTCACTTCCAGAGAGATATCAATACATAGGTTTTAAGATTCTTACTAGTCAGATATATTCTTGTGCGGTGAATAGGGGGTGTTGAGTCCAGTTCACTGAGCAAGGAGTAGGTCTTTCTATTACATATTGGGTTTATGGAACGGTAGCTGAGCTCATTTGAAACCCTTGTTTTATTCATCACCCCACCTCACCTTTCCCGTTAAGCAGCCATAGTGTGTCTTCTAAACGTGTGACTCTGTTCTGTTTTGTAATTCAGTTCAAGTGTAGCGGTTTTTACATTCCCTCTATAACTGATAGCTTATGATAAGTGTCTTTTTCTGTGTGACTTATTTCACTTAGAATCGTCGTGCCTAAATCTACTCATCATGCTGCTACTAGCCTTATGACATTGATTTCATGGCTGAGTGATATTCCATTGTACATAAGGACCACCACTTCTTTATCCATTTTTCTCTTTCCAGGGATATTTAAGGTGTCATGAAGTGGAGGTTCTTGTCAACAGAGCAGCCCTAAACTTTGGGGTGCCTGTGTCTTGCTGATTTTTAGTTTTCCCAATTTATACGCCCATGAGTGGAAGTGCCCTATGCGCTCTAAGCTGTGTTTTTTCGATGTTTCAGGACACACCGTACACTTCTCCAGAGTGGCTGTTGGCAATTTACATCCCGCCCATCAGCGTAGCAAGGCTCCCATTTCTCCATGGCCTGTCCTGCATTTCTGGTTTTGACACTTTTTTCAGCATGGCCCTTTTGACCGATGGGCAGCGAGACTTCTTTGTAGCGCTGATTTGCCTTTCCAGGTTGCTTGGTTGGCCAAAAAGGGCGTATGCGTTTTTTCCTGAATATATTCAGGAAAAAACGCATACGCCCTTTTTGGCCAAGGGCATCATTGTCGACGTTTTGCCGCTTTTCATGTGCTTTACAGGCGATTCGAATCGACCTCCTGAAATCTGTTTCCTGCAATTCTGCCTTGCTTTCAAATCCTCTTCGTTGCCTTCCCTCAATATATTTGTGGACGAGAGTTATCATTTATAACTCTGCAGGTTTGTGAATTGCAGTGCCCCTGACCTCCATTTTTCAACTCGCTTTTTTGGGAGCTGGCCGCAAAAGCGCAGGATTGCCTCAGGCCCTCTTCTGGTTCCGGGCGGCAGGCTGAGCCTGTGGTTAATTCTTCTTCCTGATGGGAAAATAGAGTGACCTGTGCCTGTCCCAACACCTAGAGCTAGTCTCTCATTGGCTCCCCCTCTTCCCGTTCATCCTCAGGACAAATTGCAAGCTGTACGGAACAGGAGGTTAAAGGTGCTGGTTCTCCAAGGAGGGAGATTGCTAGTAAAGCGGCTGGAATGGCGAACCCGAGCACAAGGAGTTGAGAAATGAGGTGCGTTTTAGAAAGCTTTCCCGATCACATGGTGTACCACCTTCTGGGTTTCTCATGCATGTTTTCGATGTAGGAAGATGCCCTTGAACCTGGAGATTTGGGACCCATGGGATGGGTAACAGGCAGTATTACTTTAAAGGCTCTGCGTTTGCTCCCCCAAACTCACCAAACCTCTCAGCCCCGAGAGTGTCCACCCTTATGTCTCATCCAGCTGTGGGTCTAGATATGGTCAATCCAGGTTGCATCACAGCCCCTGAACGAATTTTGTAAGAATTTCTCTCTCTTTCACTGTCTTTGTTTCACGGGCTTTTAAAAGTAATTTATTTTTATACTGGGGTTTAGCTGCTTTTCACGGCTGAGTTTACGCTGCTTTATACCCACTTGACTCACTTCCAGAGAGATATCAATACATAGGTTTTAAGATTCTTACTAGTCAGATATATTCTTGTGCGGTGAATAGGGGGTGTTGAGTCCAGTTCACTGGGCAAGGAGTAGGTCTTTCTATTACATATTGGGTTTATGGAACGGTATCTGAGCTAATTTGAAACCCTTGTTTTATGCATCACCCCACCTCACCTTTCCCGTTAAGCAGCCATAGTGTGTCTTCTAAACGTGTGACTCTGTTCTGTTTTGTAATTCAGTTCAAGTGTAGCGGTTTTTACATTCCCTCTATAACTGATAGCTTATGATAAGTGTCTTTTTCTGTGTGACTTATTTCACTTAGAATCGTCGTGCCTAAATCCACTCATCATGCTGCTACTAGCCTTATGACATTGATTTCATGGCTGAGTGATATTCCATTGTACATAAGGACCACCACTTCTTTATCCATTTTTCTCTTTCCAGGGATATTTAAGGTGTCATGAAGTGGAGGTTCTTGTCAACAGAGCAGCCCTAAACTTTGGGGTGCCTGTGTCTTGCTGATTTTTAGTTTTCCCAATTTATACGCCCATGAGTGGAAGTGCCCTATGCGCTCTAAGCTGTGTTTTTTCGATGTTTCAGGACACACCGTACACTTCTCCAGAGTGGCTGTTGGCAATTTACATCCCGCCCATCAGTGTAGCAAGGCTCCCATTTCTCCATGGCCTGTCCTGCATTTCTGGTTTTGACACTTTTTTCAGCATGGCCCTTTTGACCGATGGGCAGCGAGACTTCTTTGTAGCGCTGATTTGCCTTTCCAGGTTGCTTGGTTGGCCAAAAAGGGCGTATGCGTTTTTTCCTGAATATATTCAGGAAAAAACGCATACGCCCTTTTTGGCCAAGGGCATCATTGTCGACGTTTTGCCGCTTTTCATGTGCTTTACAGGCGATTCGAATCGACCTCCTGAAATCTGTTTCCTGCAATTCTGCCTTGCTTTCAAATCCTCTTCGTTGCCTTCCCTCAATATATTTGTGGACGAGAGTTATCATTTATAACTCTGCAGGTTTGTGAATTGCAGTGCCCCTGAGCTCCGTTTTTCAACTCGCTTTTTTGGGAGCAGGCCGCAAAAGCGCAGGATTGCCTCAGGCCCTCTTCTGGTTCCGGGCGGCAGGCTGAGCCTGTGGTTAATTCTTCTTCCTGATGGGAAAATAGAGTGACCTGTGCCTGTCCCAACACCTAGAGCTAGTCTCTCATTGGCTCCCCCTCTTCCCGTTCATCCTCAGGACAAATTGCAAGCTGTACGGAACAGGAGGTTAAAGGTGCTGGTTCTCCAAGGAGGGAGATTGCTAGTAAAGCGGCTGGAATGGCGAACCCGAGCACAAGGAGATGAGAAATGAGGTGCGTTTTAGAAAGCTTTCCCGATCACATGGTGTACCACCTTCTGGGTTTCTCATGCATGTTTTCGATGTAGGAAGATGCCCTTGAACCTGGAGATTTGGGACCCATGGGATGGGTAACAGGCAGTATTACTTTAAAGGCTCTGCGTTTGCTCCCCCAAACTCACCAAACCTCTCAGCCCCGAGAGTGTCCACCCTTATGTCTCATCCAGCTGTGGGTCTAGATATGGTCAATCCAGGTTGCATCACAGCCCCTGAACGAATTTTGTAAGAATTTCTCTCTCTTTCACTGTCTTTGTTTCACGGGCTTTTAAAAGTAATTTATTTTTATAATGGGGTTTAGCTGCTTTTCACGGCTGTGTTTATGCCGCTTTACACCCACTTGACTCACTTCCAGAGAGATATCAATACATAGGTTTTAAGATTCTTACTAGTCAGATATATTCTTTTGTGGTGAATAGGGGGTGTTGAGTCCAGTTCACTGAGCAAGGAGTAGGTCTTTCTATTACATATTGGGTTTATGGAACGGTAGCTGAGCTCATTTGAAACCCTTGTTTTATTCATCACCCCACCTCACCTTTCCCGTTAAGCAGCCATAGTGTGTCTTCTAAACGTGTGACTCTGTTCTGTTTTGTAATTCAGTTCAAGTGTAGTGGTTTTTACATTCCCTCTATAAGTGATAGCTTATGATAAGTGTCTTTTTCTGTGTGACTTATTTCACTTAGAATCGTCGTGCCTACATGTACTCATCATGCTGCTACTAGCCTTATGACATTGATTTCATGGCTGAGTGATATTCCATTGTACATAAGGACCACCACTTCTTTATCCATTTTTCTCTTTCCAGGGGTATTTAAGGTGTCATGAAGTGGAGGTTCTTGTCAACAGAGCAGCCCTAAACTTTGGGGTGCCTGTGTCTTGCTGATTTTTAGTTTTCCCAATTTATACGCCCATGAGTGGAAGTGCCCTATGCGCTCTAAGCTGTGTTTTTTCGATGTTTCAGGACACACCGTACACTTCTCCAGAGTGGCTGTTGGCAATTTACATCCCGCCCATCAGCGTAGCAAGGCTCCCATTTCTCCATGGCCTGTCCTGCATTTCTGGTTTTGACACTTTTTTCAGCATGGCCCTTTTGACCGATGGGCAGCGAGACTTCTTTTTAGCGCTGATTTGCCTTTCCAGGTTGCTTGGTTGGCCAAAAAGGGCGTATGCGTTTTTTCCTGAATATATTCAGGAAAAAACGCATACGCCCTTTTTGGCCAAGGGCATCATTGTCGACGTTTTGCCGCTTTTCATGTGCTTTACAGGCGATTCGAATCGACCTCCTGAAATCTGTTTCCTGCAATTCTGCCTTGCTTTCAAATCCTCTTCGTTGCCTTCCCTCAATATATTTGTGGACGAGAGTTATCATTTATAACTCTGCAGGTTTGTGAATTGCAGTGCCCCTGACCTCCATTTTTCAACTCGCTTTTTTGGGAGCTGGCCGCAAAAGCGCAGGATTGCCTCAGGCCCTCTTTTGGTTCTGGGCGGCAGGCTGAGCCTGTGGTTAATTCTTCTTCCTGATGGGAAAATAGAGTGACCTGTGCCTGTCCCAACACCTAGAGCTAGTCTCTCATTGGCTCCCCCTCTTCCCGTTCATCCTCAGGACAAATTGCAAGCTGTATGGAACAGGAGGTTAAAAGTGCTGATTCTCCAAGGAGGGAGATTGCTAGTAAAGCGGCTGGAATGGCGAACCCGAGCACAAGGAGATGAGAAATGAGGTGCGTTTTAGAAAGCTTTCCCGATCACACGGTGTACCACCTTCTGGGTTTCTCATGCATGTTTTCGATGTAGGAAGATGCCCTTGAACCTGGAGATTTGGGACCCATGGGATGGGTAACAGGCAGTATTACTTTAAAGGCTCTGCGTTTGCTCCCCCAAACTCACCAAACCTCTCAGCCCCGAGAGTGTCCACCCTTATGTCTCATCCAGCTGTGGGTCTAGATATGGTCAATCCAGGTTGCATCACAGCCCCTGAACGAATTTTGTAAGAATTTCTCTCTCTTTCACTGTCTTTGTTTCACGGGCTTTTAAAAGTAATTTATTTTTATAATGGGGTTTAGCTGCTTTTCACGGCTGTGTTTATGCCGCTTTACACCCACTTGACTCACTTCCAGAGAGATATCAATACATAGGTTTTAAGATTCTTACTAGTCAGATATATTCTTGTGCGGTGAATAGGGGGTGTTGAGTCCAGTTCACTGAGCAAGGAGTAGGTCTTTCTATTACATATTGGGTTTATGGAACGGTAGCTGAGCTCATTTGAAACCCTTGTTTTATTCATCACCCCACCTCACCTTTCCCGTTAAGCAGCCATAGTGTGTCTTCTAAACGTGTGACTCTGTTCTGTTTTGTAATTCAGTTCAAGTGTAGTGGTTTTTACATTCCCTCTATAAGTGATAGCTTATGATAAGTGTCTTTTTCTGTGTGACTTATTTCACTTAGAATCGTCGTGCCTACATCTACTCATCATGCTGCTACTAGCCTTATGACATTGATTTCATGGCTGAGTGATATTCCATTGTACATAAGGACCACCACTTCTTTATCCATTTTTCTCTTTCCAGGGGTATTTAAGGTGTCATGAAGTGGAGGTTCTTGTCAACAGAGCAGCCCTAAACTTTGGGGTGCCTGTGTCTTGCTGATTTTTAGTTTTCCCAATTTATACGCCCATGAGTGGAAGTGCCCTATGCGCTCTAAGCTGTGTTTTTTCGATGTTTCAGGACACACCGTACACTTCTCCAGAGTGGCTGTTGGCAATTTACATCCCGCCCATCAGCGTAGCAAGGCTCCCATTTCTCCATGGCCTGTCCTGCATTTCTGGTTTTGACACTTTTTTCAGCATGGCCCTTTTGACCGATGGGCAGCGAGACTTCTTTGTAGCGCTGATTTGCCTTTCCAGGTTGCTTGGTTGGCCAAAAAGGGCGTATGCGTTTTTTCCTGAATATATTCAGGAAAAAACGCATACGCCCTTTTTGGCCAAGGGCATCATTGTCGACGTTTTGCCGCTTTTCATGTGCTTTACAGGCGATTCGAATCGACCTCCTGAAATCTGTTTCCTGCAATTCTGCCTTGCTTTCAAATCCTCTTCGTTGCCTTCCCTCAATATATTTGTGGACGAGAGTTATCATTTATAACTCTGCAGGTTTGTGAATTGCAGTGCCCCTGAGCTCCGTTTTTCAACTCGCTTTTTTGGGAGCAGGCCGCAAAAGCGCAGGATTGCCTCAGGCCCTCTTCTGGTTCCGGGCGGCAGGCTGAGCCTGTGGTTAATTCTTCTTCCTGATGGGAAAATAGAGTGACCTGTGCCTGTCCCAACACCTAGAGCTAGTCTCTCATTGGCTCCCCCTCTTCCCGTTCATCCTCAGGACAAATTGCAAGCTGTACGGAACAGGAGGTTAAAGGTGCTGGTTCTCCAAGGAGGGAGATTGCTAGTAAAGCGGCTGGAATGGCGAACCCGAGCACAAGGAGATGAGAAATGAGGTGCGTTTTAGAAAGCTTTCCCGATCACATGGTGTACCACCTTCTGGGTTTCTCATGCATGTTTTCGATGTAGGAAGATGCCCTTGAACCTGGAGATTTGGGACCCATGGGATGGGTAACAGGCAGTATTACTTTAAAGGCTCTGCGTTTGCTCCCCCAAACTCACCAAACCTCTCAGCCCCGAGAGTGTCCACCCTTATGTCTCATCCAGCTGTGGGTCTAGATATGGTCAATCCAGGTTGCATCACAGCCCCTGAACGAATTTTGTAAGAATTTCTCTCTCTTTCACTGTCTTTGTTTCACGGGCTTTTAAAAGTAATTTATTTTTATAATGGGGTTTAGCTGCTTTTCACGGCTATGTTTATGCCGCTTTACACCCACTTGACTCACTTCCAGAGAGATATCAATACATAGGTTTTAAGATTCTTACTAGTCAGATATATTCTTGTGCGGTGAATAGGGGGTGTTGAGTCCAGTTCACTGAGCAAGGAGTAGGTCTTTCTATTACATATTGGGTTTATGGAACGGTAGCTGAGCTCATTTGAAACCCTTGTTTTATTCATCACCCCACCTCACCTTTCCCGTTAAGCAGCCATAGTGTGTCTTCTAAACGTGTGACTCTGTTCTGTTTTGTAATTCAGTTCAAGTGTAGCGGTTTTTACATTCCCTCTATAACTGATAGCTTATGATAAGTGTCTTTTTCTGTGTGACTTATTTCACTTAGAATCGTCGTGCCTAAATCTACTCATCATGCTGCTACTAGCCTTATGACATTGATTTCATGGCTGAGTGATATTCCATTGTACATAAGGACCACCACTTCTTTATCCATTTTTCTCTTTCCAGGGGTATTTAAGGTGTCATGAAGTGGAGGTTCTTGTCAACAGAGCAGCCCTAAACTTTGGGGTGCCTGTGTCTTGCTGATTTTTAGTTTTCCCAATTTATACGCCCATGAGTGGAAGTGCCCTATGCGCTCTAAGCTGTGTTTTTTCGATGTTTCAGGACACACCGTACACTTCTCCAGAGTGGCTGTTGGCAATTTACATCCCGCCCATCAGCGTAGCAAGGCTCCCATTTCTCCATGGCCTGTCCTGCATTTCTGGTTTTGACACTTTTTTCAGCATGGCCCTTTTGACCGATGGGCAGCGAGACTTCTTTGTAGCGCTGATTTGCCTTTCCAGGTTGCTTGGTTGGCCAAAAAGGGCGTATGCGTTTTTTCCTGAATATATTCAGGAAAAAACGCATACGCCCTTTTTGGCCAAGGGCATCATTGTCGACGTTTTGCCGCTTTTCATGTGCTTTACAGGCGATTCGAATCGACCTCCTGAAATCTGTTTCCTGCAATTCTGCCTTGCTTTCAAATCCTCTTCGTTGCCTTCCCTCAATATATTTGTGGACGAGAGTTATCATTTATAACTCTGCAGGTTTGTGAATTGCAGTGCCCCTGAGCTCCATTTTTCAACTCGCTTTTTTGGGAGCTGGCCGCAAAAGCGCAGGATTGCCTCAGGCCCTCTTTTGGTTCTGGGCGGCAGGCTGAGCCTGTGGTTAATTCTTCTTCCTGATGGGAAAATAGAGTGACCTGTGCCTGTCCCAACACCTAGAGCTAGTCTCTCATTGGCTCCCCCTCTTCCCGTTCATCCTCAGGACAAATTGCAAGCTGTATGGAACAGGAGGTTAAAAGTGCTGATTCTCCAAGGAGGGAGATTGCTAGTAAAGTGGCTGGAATGGCGAACCCGAGCACAAGGAGATGAGAAATGAGGTGCGTTTTAGAAAGCTTTCCCGATCACACGGTGTACCACCTTCTGGGTTTCTCATGCATGTTTTCGATGTAGGAAGATGCCCTTGAACCTGGAGATTTGGGACCCATGGGATGGGTAACAGGCAGTATTACTTTAAAGGCTCTGCGTTTGCTCCCCCAAACTCACCAAACCTCTCAGCCCCGAGAGTGTCCACCCTTATGTCTCATCCAGCTGTGGGTCTAGATATGGTCAATCCAGGTTGCATCACAGCCCCTGAACGAATTTTGTAAGAATTTCTCTCTCTT
This sequence comes from Balaenoptera ricei, assembly GCF_028023285.1. NCBI lineage: Eukaryota > Metazoa > Chordata > Mammalia > Artiodactyla > Balaenopteridae > Balaenoptera > Balaenoptera ricei. Next base: position 83,834 of record NW_026777519.1, read on the forward strand.
TCACTGTCTTTGTTTCACGGGCTTTTAAAAGTAATTTATTTTTATAATGGGGTTTAGCTGCTTTTCACGGCTGTGTTTATGCCGCTTTACACCCACTTGACTCACTTCCAGAGAGATATCAATACATAGGTTTTAAGATTCTTACTAGTCAGATATATTCTTTTGTGGTGAATAGGGGGTGTTGAGTCCAGTTCACTGAGCAAGGAGTAGGTCTTTCTATTACATATTGGGTTTATGGAACGGTAGCTGAGCTCATTTGAAACCCTTGTTTTATTCATCACCCCACCTCACCTTTCCCGTTAAGCAGCCATAGTGTGTCTTCTAAACGTGTGACTCTGTTCTGTTTTGTAATTCAGTTCAAGTGTAGTGGTTTTTACATTCCCTCTATAAGTGATAGCTTATGATAAGTGTCTTTTTCTGTGTGACTTATTTCACTTAGAATCGTCGTGCCTACATCTACTCATCATGCTGCTACTAGCCTTATGACATTGATTTCATGGCTGAGTGATATTCCATTGTACATAAGGACCACCACTTCTTTATCCATTTTTCTCTTTCCAGGGGTATTTAAGGTGTCATGAAGTGGAGGTTCTTGTCAACAGAGCAGCCCTAAACTTTGGGGTGCCTGTGTCTTGCTGATTTTTAGTTTTCCCAATTTATACGCCCATGAGTGGAAGTGCCCTATGCGCTCTAAGCTGTGTTTTTTCGATGTTTCAGGACACACCGTACACTTCTCCAGAGTGGCTGTTGGCAATTTACATCCCGCCCATCAGCGTAGCAAGGCTCCCATTTCTCCATGGCCTGTCCTGCATTTCTGGTTTTGACACTTTTTTCAGCATGGCCCTTTTGACCGATGGGCAGCGAGACTTCTTTGTAGCGCTGATTTGCCTTTCCAGGTTGCTTGGTTGGCCAAAAAGGGCGTATGCGTTTTTTCCTGAATATATTCAGGAAAAAACGCATACGCCCTTTTTGGCCAAGGGCATCATTGTCGACGTTTTGCCGCTTTTCATGTGCTTTACAGGCGATTCGAATCGACCTCCTGAAATCTGTTTCCTGCAATTCTGCCTTGCTTTCAAATCCTCTTCGTTGCCTTCCCTCAATATATTTGTGGACGAGAGTTATCATTTATAACTCTGCAGGTTTGTGAATTGCAGTGCCCCTGAGCTCCATTTTTCAACTCGCTTTTTTGGGAGCTGGCCCCAAAAGCGCAGGATTGCCTCAGGCCCTCTTCTGGTTCCGGGCGGCAGGCTGAGCCTGTGGTTAATTCTTCTTCCTGATGGGAAAATAGAGTGACCTGTGCCTGTCCCAACATCTAGAGCTAGTCTCTCATTGGCTCCCCCTCTTCCCGTTCATCCTCAGGACAAATTGCAAGCTGTACGGAACAGGAGGTTAAAGGTGCTGGTTCTCCAAGGAGGGAGATTGCTAGTAAAGCGGCTGGAATGGCGAACCCGAGCACAAGGAGATGAGAAATGAGGTGCGTTTTAGAAAGCTTTCCCGATCACACGGTGTACCACCTTCTGGGTTTCTCATGCATGTTTTCGATGTAGGAAGATGCCCTTGAACCTGGAGATTTGGGACCCATGGGATGGGTAACAGGCAGTATTACTTTAAAGGCTCTGCGTTTGCTCCCCGAAACTCACCAAACCTCTCAGCCCCGAGAGTGTCCACCCTTATGTCTCATCCAGCTGTGGGTCTAGATATGGTCAATCCAGGTTGCATCACAGCCCCTGAACGAATTTTGTAAGAATTTCTCTCTCTTTCACTGTCTTTGTTTCACGGGCTTTTAAAAGTAATTTATTTTTATAATGGGGTTTAGCTGCTTTTCACGGCTGAGTTTACGCTGCTTTATACCCACTTGACTCACTTCCAGAGAGATATCAATACATAGGTTTTAAGATTCTTACTAGTCAGATATATTCTTGTGCGGTGAATAGGGGGTGTTGAGTCCAGTTCACTGGGCAAGGAGTAGGTCTTTCTATTACATATTGGGTTTATGGAACGGTATCTGAGCTAATTTGAAACCCTTGTTTTATGCATCACCCCACCTCACCTTTCCCGTTAAGCAGCCATAGTGTGTTTTCTAAACGTGTGACTCTGTTCTGTTTTGTAATTCAGTTCAAGTGTAGCGGTTTTTACATTCCCTCTATAACTGATAGCTTATGATAAGTGTCTTTTTCTGTGTGACTTATTTCACTTAGAATCGTCGTGCCTAAATCCACTCATCATGCTGCTACTAGCCTTATGACATTGATTTCATGGCTGAGTGATATTCCATTGTACATAAGGACCACCACTTCTTTATCCATTTTTCTCTTTCCTGGGATATTTAAGGTGTCATGAAGTGGAGGTTCTTGTCAACAGAGCAGCCCTAAACTTTGGGGTGCCTGTGTCTTGCTGATTTTTAGTTTTCACAATTTATACGCCCATGAGTGGAAGTGCCCTATGCGCTCTAAGCTGTGTTTTTTCGATGTTTCAGGACACACCGTACACTTCTCCAGAGTGGCTGTTGGCAATTTACATCCCGCCCATCAGCGTAGCAAGGCTCCCATTTCTCCATGGCCTGTCCTGCATTTCTGGTTTTGACACTTTTTTCAGCATGGCCCTTTTGACCGATGGGCAGCGAGACTTCTTTGTAGCGCTGATTTGCCTTTCCAGGTTGCTTGGTTGGCCAAAAAGGGCGTATGCGTTTTTTCCTGAATATATTCAGGAAAAAACGCATACGCCCTTTTTGGCCAAGGGCATCATTGTCGACGTTTTGCCGCTTTTCATGTGCTTTACAGGCGATTCGAATCGACCTCCTGAAATCTGTTTCCTGCAATTCTGCCTTGCTTTCAAATCCTCTTCGTTGCCTTCCCTCAATATATTTGTGGACGAGAGTTATCATTTATAACTCTGCAGGTTTGTGAATTGCAGTGCCCCTGAGCTCCATTTTTCAACTCGCTTTTTTGGGAGCTGGCCGCAAAAGCGCAGGATTGCCTCAGGCCCTCTTCTGGTTCCGGGCGGCAGGCTGAGCCTGTGGTTAATTCTTCTTCCTGATGGGAAAATAGAGTGACCTGTGCCTGTCCCAACACCTAGAGCTAGTCTCTCCTTGGCTCCCCCTCTTCCCGTTCATCCTCAGGACAAATTGCAAGCTGTACGGAACAGGAGGTTAAAGGTGCTGGTTCTCCAAGGAGGGAGATTGCTAGTAAAGCGGCTGGAATGGCGAACCCGAGCACAAGGAGATGAGAAATGAGGTGCGTTTTAGAAAGCTTTCCCGATCACATGGTGTACCACCTTCTGGGTTTCTCATGCATGTTTTCGATGTAGGAAGATGCCCTTGAACCTGGAGATTTGGGACCCATGGGATGGGTAACAGGCAGTATTACTTTAAAGGCTCTGCGTTTGCTCCCCCAAACTCACCAAACCTCTCAGCCCCGAGAGTGTCCACCCTTATGTCTCATCCAGCTGTGGGTCTAGATATGGTCAATCCAGGTTGCATCACAGCCCCTGAACGAATTTTGTAAGAATTTCTCTCTCTTTCACTGTCTTTGTTTCACGGGCTTTTAAAAGTAATTTATTTTTATAATGGGGTTTAGCTGCTTTTCACGGCTGTGTTTATGCCGCTTTACACCCACTTGACTCACTTCCAGAGAGATATGAATACATAGGTTTTAAGATTCTTACTAGTCAGATATATTCTTGTGCGGTGAATAGGGGGTGTTGAGTCCAGTTCACTGAGCAAGGAGTAGGTCTTTCTATTACATATTGGGTTTATGGAACGGTAGCTGAGCTCATTTGAAACCCTGGTTTTATTCATCACCCCACCTCACCTTTCCCGTTAAGCAGCCATAGTGTGTCTTCTAAACGTGTGACTCTGTTCTGTTTTGTAATTCAGTTCAAGTGTAGCGGTTTTTACATTCCCTCTATAACTGATAGCTTATGATAAGTGTCTTTTTCTGTGTGACTTATTTCACTTAGAATCGTCGTGCCTAAATCTACTCATCATGCTGCTACTAGCCTTATGACATTGATTTCATGGCTGAGTGATATTCCATTGTACATAAGGACCACCACTTCTTTATCCATTTTTCTCTTTCCAGGGATATTTAAGGTGTCATGAAGTGGAGGTTATTGTCAACAGAGCAGCCCTAAACTTTGGGGTGCCTGTGTCTTGCTGATTTTTAGTTTTCCCAATTTATACGCCCATGAGTGGAAGTGCCCTATGCGCTCTAAGCTGTGTTTTTTCGATGTTTCAGGACACACCGTACACTTCTCCAGAGTGGCTGTTGGCCATTTACATCCCGCCCATCAGCGTAGCAAGGCTCCCATTTCTCCATGGCCTGTCCTGCATTTCTGGTTTTGACACTTTTTTCAGCATGGCCCTTTTGACCGATGGGCAGCGAGACTTCTTTGTAGCGCTGATTTGCCTTTCCAGGTTGCTTGGTTGGCCAAAAAGGGCGTATGCGTTTTTTCCTGAATATATTCAGGAAAAAACGCATACGCCCTTTTTGGCCAAGGGCATCATTGTCGACGTTTTGCCGCTTTTCATGTGCTTTACAGGCGATTCGAATCGACCTCCTGAAATCTGTTTCCTGCAATTCTGCCTTGCTTTCAAATCCTCTTCGTTGCCTTCCCTCAATATATTTGTGGACGAGAGTTATCATTTATAACTCTGCAGGTTTGTGAATTGCAGTGCCCCTGAGCTCCATTTTTCAACTCGCTTTTTTGGGAGCTGGCCGCAAAAGCGCAGGATTGCCTCAGGCCCTCTTTTGGTTCTGGGCGGCAGGCTGAGCCTGTGGTTAATTCTTCTTCCTGATGGGAAAATAGAGTGACCTGTGCCTGTCCCAACACCTAGAGCTAGTCTCTCATTGGCTCCCCCTCTTCCCGTTCATCCTCAGGACAAATTGCAAGCTGTATGGAACAGGAGGTTAAAAGTGCTGATTCTCCAAGGAGGGAGATTGCTAGTAAAGCGGCTGGAATGGCGAACCCGAGCACAAGGAGATGAGAAATGAGGTGCGTTTTAGAAAGCTTTCCCGATCACATGGTGTACCACCTTCTGGGTTTCTCATGCATGTTTTCGATGTAGGAAGATGCCCTTGAACCTGGAGATTTGGGACCCATGGGATGGGTAACAGGCAGTATTACTTTAAAGGCTCTGCGTTTGCTCCCCCAAACTCACCAAACCTCTCAGCCCCGAGAGTGTCCACCCTTATGTCTCATCCAGCTGTGGGTCTAGATATGGTCAATCCAGGTTGCATCACAGCCCCTGAACGAATTTTGTAAGAATTTCTCTCTCTTTCACTGTCTTTGTTTCACGGGCTTTTAAAAGTAATTTATTTTTATAATGGGGTTTAGCTGCTTTTCACGGCTGTGTTTATGCCGCTTTACACCCACTTGACTCACTTCCAGAGAGATATCAATACATAGGTTTTAAGATTCTTACTAGTCAGATATATTCTTGTGCGGTGAATAGGGGGTGTTGAGTCCAGTTCACTGAGCAAGGAGTAGGTCTTTCTATTACATATTGGGTTTATGGAACGGTAGCTGAGCTCATTTGAAACCCTTGTTTTATTCATCACCCCACCTCACCTTTCCCGTTAAGCAGCCATAGTGTGTCTTCTAAACGTGTGACTCTGTTCTGTTTTGTAATTCAGTTCAAGTGTAGCGGTTTTTACATTCCCTCTATAACTGATAGCTTATGATAAGTGTCTTTTTCTGTGTGACTTATTTCACTTAGAATCGTCGTGCCTAAATCCACTCATCATGCTGCGACTAGCCTTATGACATTGATTTCATGGCTGAGTGATATTCCATTGTACATAAGGACCACCACTTCTTTATCCATTTTTCTCTTTCCTGGGATATTTAAGGTGTCATGAAGTGGAGGTTCTTGTCAACAGAGCAGCCCTAAACTTTGGGGTGCCTGTGTCTTGCTGATTTTTAGTTTTCACAATTTATACGCCCATGAGTGGAAGTGCCCTATGCGCTCTAAGCTGTGTTTTTTCGATGTTTCAGGACACACCGTACACTTCTCCAGAGTGGCTGTTGGCAATTTACATCCCGCCCATCAGCGTAGCAAGGCTCCCATTTCTCCATGGCCTGTCCTGCATTTCTGGTTTTGACATTTTTTCAGCATGGCCCTTTTGACCGATGGGCAGCGAGACTTCTTTGTAGCGCTGATTTGCCTTTCCAGGTTGCTTGGTTGGCCAAAAAGGGCGTATGCGTTTTTTCCTGAATATATTCAGGAAAAAACGCATACGCCCTTTTTGGCCAAGGGCATCATTGTCGACGTTTTGCCGCTTTTCATGTGCTTTACAGGCGATTCGAATCGACCTCCTGAAATCTGTTTCCTGCAATTCTGCCTTGCTTTCAAATCCTCTTCGTTGCCTTCCCTCAATATATTTGTGGACGAGAGTTATCATTTATAACTCTGCAGGTTTGTGAATTGCAGTGCCCCTGAGCTCCATTTTTCAACTCGCTTTTTTGGGAGCTGGCCGCAAAAGCGCAGGATTGCCTCAGGCCCTCTTCTGGTTCCGGGCGGCAGGCTGAGCCTGTGGTTAATTCTTCTTCCTGATGGGAAAATAGAGTGACCTGTGCCTGTCCCAACACCTAGAGCTAGTCTCTCCTTGGCTCCCCCTCTTCCCGTTCATCCTCAGGACAAATTGCAAGCTGTACGGAACAGGAGGTTAAAGGTGCTGGTTCTCCAAGGAGGGAGATTGCTAGTAAAGCGGCTGGAATGGCGAACCCGAGCACAAGGAGATGAGAAATGAGGTGCGTTTTAGAAAGCTTTCCCGATCACATGGTGTACCACCTTCTGGGTTTCTCATGCATGTTTTCGATGTAGGAAGATGCCCTTGAACCTGGAGATTTGGGACCCATGGGATGGGTAACAGGCAGTATTACTTTAAAGGCTCTGCGTTTGCTCCCCCAAACTCACCAAACCTCTCAGCCCCGAGAGTGTCCACCCTTATGTCTCATCCAGCTGTGGGTCTAGATATGGTCAATCCAGGTTGCATCACAGCCCCTGAACGAATTTTGTAAGAATTTCTCTCTCTTTCACTGTCTTTGTTTCACGGGCTTTTAAAAGTAATTTATTTTTATAATGGGGTTTAGCTGCTTTTCACGGCTGTGTTTATGCCGCTTTACACCCACTTGACTCACTTCCAGAGAGATATCAATACATAGGTTTTAAGATTCTTACTAGTCAGATATATTCTTGTGCGGTGAATAGGGGGTGTTGAGTCCAGTTCACTGAGCAAGGAGTAGGTCTTTCTATTACATATTGGGTTTATGGAACGGTAGCTGAGCTCATTTGAAACCCTGGTTTTATTCATCACCCCACCTCACCTTTCCCGTTAAGCAGCCATAGTGTGTCTTCTAAACGTGTGACTCTGTTCTGTTTTGTAATTCAGTTCAAGTGTAGCGGTTTTTACATTCCCTCTATAACTGATAGCTTATGATAAGTGTCTTTTTCTGTGTGACTTATTTCACTTAGAATCGTCGTGCCTAAATCTACTCATCATGCTGCTACTAGCCTTATGACATTGATTTCATGGCTGAGTGATATTCCATTGTACATAAGGACCACCACTTCTTTATCCATTTTTCTCTTTCCAGGGATATTTAAGGTGTCATGAAGTGGAGGTTATTGTCAACAGAGCAGCCCTAAACTTTGGGGTGCCTGTGTCTTGCTGATTTTTAGTTTTCCCAATTTATACGCCCATGAGTGGAAGTGCCCTATGCGCTCTAAGCTGTGTTTTTTCGATGTTTCAGGACACACCGTACACTTCTCCAGAGTGGCTGTTGGCCATTTACATCCCGCCCATCAGCGTAGCAAGGCTCCCATTTCTCCATGGCCTGTCCTGCATTTCTGGTTTTGACACTTTTTTCAGCATGGCCCTTTTGACCGATGGGCAGCGAGACTTCTTTGTAGCGCTGATTTGCCTTTCCAGGTTGCTTGGTTGGCCAAAAAGGGCGTATGCGTTTTTTCCTGAATATATTCAGGAAAAAACGCATACGCCCTTTTTGGCCAAGGGCATCATTGTCGACGTTTTGCCGCTTTTCATGTGCTTTACAGGCGATTCGAATCGACCTCCTGAAATCTGTTTCCTGCAATTCTGCCTTGCTTTCAAATCCTCTTCGTTGCCTTCCCTCAATATATTTGTGGACGAGAGTTATCATTTATAACTCTGCAGGTTTGTGAATTGCAGTGCCCCTGAGCTCCATTTTTCAACTCGCTTTTTTGGGAGCTGGCCGCAAAAGCGCAGGATTGCCTCAGGCCCTCTTTTGGTTCTGGGCGGCAGGCTGAGCCTGTGGTTAATTCTTCTTCCTGATGGGAAAATAGAGTGACCTGTGCCTGTCCCAACACCTAGAGCTAGTCTCTCATTGGCTCCCCCTCTTCCCGTTCATCCTCAGGACAAATTGCAAGCTGTATGGAACAGGAGGTTAAAAGTGCTGATTCTCCAAGGAGGGAGATTGCTAGTAAAGCGGCTGGAATGGCGAACCCGAGCACAAGGAGATGAGAAATGAGGTGCGTTTTAGAAAGCTTTCCCGATCACATGGTGTACCACCTTCTGGGTTTCTCATGCATGTTTTCGATGTAGGAAGATGCCCTTGAACCTGGAGATTTGGGACCCATGGGATGGGTAACAGGCAGTATTACTTTAAAGGCTCTGCGTTTGCTCCCCCAAACTCACCAAACCTCTCAGCCCCGAGAGTGTCCACCCTTATGTCTCATCCAGCTGTGGGTCTAGATATGGTCAATCCAGGTTGCATCACAGCCCCTGAACGAATTTTGTAAGAATTTCTCTCTCTTTCACTGTCTTTGTTTCACGGGCTTTTAAAAGTAATTTATTTTTATAATGGGGTTTAGCTGCTTTTCACGGCTGTGTTTATGCCGCTTTACACCCACTTGACTCACTTCCAGAGAGATATCAATACATAGGTTTTAAGATTCTTACTAGTCAGATATATTCTTGTGCGGTGAATAGGGGGTGTTGAGTCCAGTTCACTGAGCAAGGAGTAGGTCTTTCTATTACATATTGGGTTTATGGAACGGTAGCTGAGCTCATTTGAAACCCTTGTTTTATTCATCACCCCACCTCACCTTTCCCGTTAAGCAGCCATAGTGTGTCTTCTAAACGTGTGACTCTGTTCTGTTTTGTAATTCAGTTCAAGTGTAGCGGTTTTTACATTCCCTCTATAACTGATAGCTTATGATAAGTGTCTTTTTCTGTGTGACTTATTTCACTTAGAATCGTCGTGCCTAAATCCACTCATCATGCTGCGACTAGCCTTATGACATTGATTTCATGGCTGAGTGATATTCCATTGTACATAAGGACCACCACTTCTTTATCCATTTTTCTCTTTCCAGGGATATTTAAGGTGTCATGAAGTGGAGGTTCTTGTCAACAGAGCAGCCCTAAACTTTGGGGTGCCTGTGTCTTGCTGATTTTTAGTTTTCCCAATTTATACGCCCATGAGTGGAAGTGCCCTATGAGCTCTAAGCTGTGTTTTTTCGATGTTTCAGGACACACCGTACACTTCTCCAGAGTGGCTGTTGGCAATTTACATCCCGCCCATCAGCGTAGCAAGGCTCCCATTTCTCCATGGCCTGTCCTGCATTTCTGGTTTTGACACTTTTTTCAGCATGGCCCTTTTGACCGATGGGCAGCGAGACTTCTTTGTAGCGCTGATTTGCCTTTCCAGGTTGCTTGGTTGGCCAAAAAGGGCGTATGCGTTTTTTCCTGAATATATTCAGGAAAAAACGCATACGCCCTTTTTGGCCAAGGGCATCATTGTCGACGTTTTGCCGCTTTTCATGTGCTTTACAGGCGATTCGAATCGACCTCCTGAAATCTGTTTCCTGCAATTCTGCCTTGCTTTCAAATCCTCTTCGTTGCCTTCCCTCAATATATTTGTGGACGAGAGTTATCATTTATAACTCTGCAGGTTTGTGAATTGCAGTGCCCCTGAGCTCCATTTTTCAACTCGCTTTTTTGGGAGCTGGCCGCAAAAGCGCAGGATTGCCTCAGGCCCTCTTCTGGTTCCGGGCGGCAGGCTGAGCCTGTGGTTAATTCTTCTTCCTGATGGGAAAATAGAGTGACCTGTGCCTGTCCCAACATCTAGAGCTAGTCTCTCATTGGCTCCCCCTCTTCCCGTTCATCCTCAGGACAAATTGCAAGCTGTATGGAACAGGAGGTTAAAGGTGCTGATTCTCCAAGGAGGGAGATTGCTAGTAAAGCGGCTGGAATGGCGAACCCGAGCACAAGGAGATGAGAAATGAGGTGCGTTTTAGAAAGCTTTCCCGATCACACGGTGTACCACCTTCTGGGTTTCTCATGCATGTTTTCGATGTAGGAAGATGCCCTTGAACCTGGAGATTTGGGACCCATGGGATGGGTAACAGGCAGTATTACTTTAAAGGCTCTGCGTTTGCTCCCCGAAACTCACCAAACCTCTCAGCCCCGAGAGTGTCCACCCTTATGTCTCATCCAGCTGTGGGTCTAGATATGGTCAATCCAGGTTGCATCACAGCCCCTGAACGAATTTTGTAAGAATTTCTCTCTCTTTCACTGTCTTTGTTTCACGGGCTTTTAAAAGTAATTTATTTTTATAATGGGGTTTAGCTGCTTTTCACGGCTGAGTTTACGCTGCTTTATACCCACTTGACTCACTTCCAGAGAGATATCAATACATAGGTTTTAAGATTCTTACTAGTCAGATATATTCTTGTGCGGTGAATAGGGGGTGTTGAGTCCAGTTCACTGGGCAAGGAGTAGGTCTTTCTATTACATATTGGGTTTATGGAACGGTATCTGAGCTAATTTGAAACCCTTGTTTTATGCATCACCCCACCTCACCTTTCCCGTTAAGCAGCCATAGTGTGTTTTCTAAACGTGTGACTCTGTTCTGTTTTGTAATTCAGTTCAAGTGTAGCGGTTTTTACATTCCCTCTATAACTGATAGCTTATGATAAGTGTCTTTTTCTGTGTGACTTATTTCACTTAGAATCGTCGTGCCTAAATCCACTCATCATGCTGCTACTAGCCTTATGACATTGATTTCATGGCTGAGTGATATTCCATTGTACATAAGGACCACCACTTCTTTATCCATTTTTCTCTTTCCTGGGATATTTAAGGTGTCATGAAGTGGAGGTTCTTGTCAACAGAGCAGCCCTAAACTTTGGGGTGCCTGTGTCTTGCTGATTTTTAGTTTTCCCAATTTATACGCCCATGAGTGGAAGTGCCCTATGCGCTCTAAGCTGTGTTTTTTCGATGTTTCAGGACACACCGTACACTTCTCCAGAGTGGCTGTTGGCAATTTACATCCCGCCCATCAGCGTAGCAAGGCTCCCATTTCTCCATGGCCTGTCCTGCATTTCTGGTTTTGACACTTTTTTCAGCATGGCCCTTTTGACCGATGGGCAGCGAGACTTCTTTGTAGCGCTGATTTGCCTTTCCAGGTTGCTTGGTTGGCCAAAAAGGGCGTATGCGTTTTTTCCTGAATATATTCAGGAAAAAACGCATACGCCCTTTTTGGCCAAGGGCATCATTGTCGACGTTTTGCCGCTTTTCATGTGCTTTACAGGCGATTCGAATCGACCTCCTGAAATCTGTTTCCTGCAATTCTGCCTTGCTTTCAAATCCTCTTCGTTGCCTTCCCTCAATATATTTGTGGACGAGAGTTATCATTTATAACTCTGCAGGTTTGTGAATTGCAGTGCCCCTGAGCTCCATTTTTCAACTCGCTTTTTTGGGAGCTGGCCGCAAAAGCGCAGGATTGCCTCAGGCCCTCTTCTGGTTCCAGGCGGCAGGCTGAGCCTGTGGTTAATTCTTCTTCCTGATGGGAAAATAGAGTGACCTGTGCCTGTCCCAACACCTAGAGCTAGTCTCTCCTTGGCTCCCCCTCTTCCCGTTCATCCTCAGGACAAATTGCAAGCTGTACGGAACAGGAGGTTAAAGGTGCTGGTTCTCCAAGGAGGGAGATTGCTAGTAAAGCGGCTGGAATGGCGAACCCGAGCACAAGGAGATGAGAAATGAGGTGCGTTTTAGAAAGCTTTCCCGATCACATGGTGTACCACCTTCTGGGTTTCTCATGCATGTTTTCGATGTAGGAAGATGCCCTTGAACCTGGAGATTTGGGACCCATGGGATGGGTAACAGGCAGTATTACTTTAAAGGCTCTGCGTTTGCTCCCCCAAACTCACCAAACCTCTCAGCCCCGAGAGTGTCCACCCTTATGTCTCATCCAGCTGTGGGTCTAGATATGGTCAATCCAGGTTGCATCACAGCCCCTGAACGAATTTTGTAAGAATTTCTCTCTCTTTCACTGTCTTTGTTTCACGGGCTTTTAAAAGTAATTTATTTTTATAATGGGGTTTAGCTGCTTTTCACGGCTGTGTTTATGCCGCTTTACACCCACTTGACTCACTTCCAGAGAGATATCAATACATAGGTTTTAAGATTCTTACTAGTCAGATATATTCTTGTGCGGTGAATAGGGGGTGTTGAGTCCAGTTCACTGAGCAAGGAGTAGGTCTTTCTATTACATATTGGGTTTATGGAACGGTAGCTGAGCTCATTTGAAACCCTGGTTTTATTCATCACCCCACCTCACCTTTCCCGTTAAGCAGCCATAGTGTGTCTTCTAAACGTGTGACTCTGTTCTGTTTTGTAATTCAGTTCAAGTGTAGCGGTTTTTACATTCCCTCTATAACTGATAGCTTATGATAAGTGTCTTTTTCTGTGTGACTTATTTCACTTAGAATCGTCGTGCCTAAATCTACTCATCATGCTGCTACTAGCCTTATGACATTGATTTCATGGCTGAGTGATATTCCATTGTACATAAGGACCACCACTTCTTTATCCATTTTTCTCTTTCCAGGGATATTTAAGGTGTCATGAAGTGGAGGTTATTGTCAACAGAGCAGCCCTAAACTTTGGGGTGCCTGTGTCTTGCTGATTTTTAGTTTTCCCAATTTATACGCCCATGAGTGGAAGTGCCCTATGCGCTCTAAGCTGTGTTTTTTCGATGTTTCAGGACACACCGTACACTTCTCCAGAGTGGCTGTTGGCCATTTACATCCCGCCCATCAGCGTAGCAAGGCTCCCATTTCTCCATGGCCTGTCCTGCATTTCTGGTTTTGACACTTTTTTCAGCATGGCCCTTTTGACCGATGGGCAGCGAGACTTCTTTGTAGCGCTGATTTGCCTTTCCAGGTTGCTTGGTTGGCCAAAAAGGGCGTATGCGTTTTTTCCTGAATATATTCAGGAAAAAACGCATACGCCCTTTTTGGCCAAGGGCATCATTGTCGACGTTTTGCCGCTTTTCATGTGCTTTACAGGCGATTCGAATCGACCTCCTGAAATCTGTTTCCTGCAATTCTGCCTTGCTTTCAAATCCTCTTCGTTGCCTTCCCTCAATATATTTGTGGACGAGAGTTATCATTTATAACTCTGCAGGTTTGTGAATTGCAGTGCCCCTGAGCTCCATTTTTCAACTCGCTTTTTTGGGAGCTGGCCGCAAAAGCGCAGGATTGCCTCAGGCCCTCTTTTGGTTCTGGGCGGCAGGCTGAGCCTGTGGTTAATTCTTCTTCCTGATGGGAAAATAGAGTGACCTGTGCCTGTCCCAACACCTAGAGCTAGTCTCTCATTGGCTCCCCCTCTTCCCGTTCATCCTCAGGACAAATTGCAAGCTGTATGGAACAGGAGGTTAAAAGTGCTGATTCTCCAAGGAGGGAGATTGCTAGTAAAGCGGCTGGAATGGCGAACCCGAGCACAAGGAGATGAGAAATGAGGTGCGTTTTAGAAAGCTTTCCCGATCACATGGTGTACCACCTTCTGGGTTTCTCATGCATGTTTTCGATGTAGGAAGATGCCCTTGAACCTGGAGATTTGGGACCCATGGGATGGGTAACAGGCAGTATTACTTTAAAGGCTCTGCGTTTGCTCCCCCAAACTCACCAAACCTCTCAGCCCCGAGAGTGTCCACCCTTATGTCTCATCCAGCTGTGGGTCTAGATATGGTCAATCCAGGTTGCATCACAGCCCCTGAACGAATTTTGTAAGAATTTCTCTCTCTTTCACTGTCTTTGTTTCACGGGCTTTTAAAAGTAATTTATTTTTATAATGGGGTTTAGCTGCTTTTCACGGCTGTGTTTATGCCGCTTTACACCCACTTGACTCACTTCCAGAGAGATATCAATACATAGGTTTTAAGATTCTTACTAGTCAGATATATTCTTGTGCGGTGAATAGGGGGTGTTGAGTCCAGTTCACTGAGCAAGGAGTAGGTCTTTCTATTACATATTGGGTTTATGGAACGGTAGCTGAGCTCATTTGAAACCCTTGTTTTATTCATCACCCCACCTCACCTTTCCCGTTAAGCAGCCATAGTGTGTCTTCTAAACGTGTGACTCTGTTCTGTTTTGTAATTCAGTTCAAGTGTAGCGGTTTTTACATTCCCTCTATAACTGATAGCTTATGATAAGTGTCTTTTTCTGTGTGACTTATTTCACTTAGAATCGTCGTGCCTAAATCCACTCATCATGCTGCGACTAGCCTTATGACATTGATTTCATGGCTGAGTGATATTCCATTGTACATAAGGACCACCACTTCTTTATCCATTTTTCTCTTTCCAGGGATATTTAAGGTGTCATGAAGTGGAGGTTCTTGTCAACAGAGCAGCCCTAAACTTTGGGGTGCCTGTGTCTTGCTGATTTTTAGTTTTCCCAATTTATACGCCCATGAGTGGAAGTGCCCTATGAGCTCTAAGCTGTGTTTTTTCGATGTTTCAGGACACACCGTACACTTCTCCAGAGTGGCTGTTGGCAATTTACATCCCGCCCATCAGCGTAGCAAGGCTCCCATTTCTCCATGGCCTGTCCTGCATTTCTGGTTTTGACACTTTTTTCAGCATGGCCCTTTTGACCGATGGGCAGCGAGACTTCTTTGTAGCGCTGATTTGCCTTTCCAGGTTGCTTGGTTGGCCAAAAAGGGCGTATGCGTTTTTTCCTGAATATATTCAGGAAAAAACGCATACGCCCTTTTTGGCCAAGGGCATCATTGTCGACGTTTTGCCGCTTTTCATGTGCTTTACAGGCGATTCGAATCGACCTCCTGAAATCTGTTTCCTGCAATTCTGCCTTGCTTTCAAATCCTCTTCGTTGCCTTCCCTCAATATATTTGTGGACGAGAGTTATCATTTATAACTCTGCAGGTTTGTGAATTGCAGTGCCCCTGAGCTCCATTTTTCAACTCGCTTTTTTGGGAGCTGGCCGCAAAAGCGCAGGATTGCCTCAGGCCCTCTTCTGGTTCCGGGCGGCAGGCTGAGCCTGTGGTTAATTCTTCTTCCTGATGGGAAAATAGAGTGACCTGTGCCTGTCCCAACATCTAGAGCTAGTCTCTCATTGGCTCCCCCTCTTCCCGTTCATCCTCAGGACAAATTGCAAGCTGTATGGAACAGGAGGTTAAAGGTGCTGATTCTCCAAGGAGGGAGATTGCTAGTAAAGCGGCTGGAATGGCGAACCCGAGCACAAGGAGATGAGAAATGAGGTGCGTTTTAGAAAGCTTTCCCGATCACACGGTGTACCACCTTCTGGGTTTCTCATGCATGTTTTCGATGTAGGAAGATGCCCTTGAACCTGGAGATTTGGGACCCATGGGATGGGTAACAGGCAGTATTACTTTAAAGGCTCTGCGTTTGCTCCCCGAAACTCACCAAACCTCTCAGCCCCGAGAGTGTCCACCCTTATGTCTCATCCAGCTGTGGGTCTAGATATGGTCAATCCAGGTTGCATCACAGCCCCTGAACGAATTTTGTAAGAATTTCTCTCTCTTTCACTGTCTTTGTTTCACGGGCTTTTAAAAGTAATTTATTTTTATAATGGGGTTTAGCTGCTTTTCACGGCTGAGTTTACGCTGCTTTATACCCACTTGACTCACTTCCAGAGAGATATCAATACATAGGTTTTAAGATTCTTACTAGTCAGATATATTCTTGTGCGGTGAATAGGGGGTGTTGAGTCCAGTTCACTGGGCAAGGAGTAGGTCTTTCTATTACATATTGGGTTTATGGAACGGTATCTGAGCTAATTTGAAACCCTTGTTTTATGCATCACCCCACCTCACCTTTCCCGTTAAGCAGCCATAGTGTGTTTTCTAAACGTGTGACTCTGTTCTGTTTTGTAATTCAGTTCAAGTGTAGCGGTTTTTACATTCCCTCTATAACTGATAGCTTATGATAAGTGTCTTTTTCTGTGTGACTTATTTCACTTAGAATCGTCGTGCCTAAATCCACTCATCATGCTGCTACTAGCCTTATGACATTGATTTCATGGCTGAGTGATATTCCATTGTACATAAGGACCACCACTTCTTTATCCATTTTTCTCTTTCCTGGGATATTTAAGGTGTCATGAAGTGGAGGTTCTTGTCAACAGAGCAGCCCTAAACTTTGGGGTGCCTGTGTCTTGCTGATTTTTAGTTTTCCCAATTTATACGCCCATGAGTGGAAGTGCCCTATGCGCTCTAAGCTGTGTTTTTTCGATGTTTCAGGACACACCGTACACTTCTCCAGAGTGGCTGTTGGCAATTTACATCCCGCCCATCAGCGTAGCAAGGCTCCCATTTCTCCATGGCCTGTCCTGCATTTCTGGTTTTGACACTTTTTTCAGCATGGCCCTTTTGACCGATGGGCAGCGAGACTTCTTTGTAGCGCTGATTTGCCTTTCCAGGTTGCTTGGTTGGCCAAAAAGGGCGTATGCGTTTTTTCCTGAATATATTCAGGAAAAAACGCATACGCCCTTTTTGGCCAAGGGCATCATTGTCGACGTTTTGCCGCTTTTCATGTGCTTTACAGGCGATTCGAATCGACCTCCTGAAATCTGTTTCCTGCAATTCTGCCTTGCTTTCAAATCCTCTTCGTTGCCTTCCCTCAATATATTTGTGGACGAGAGTTATCATTTATAACTCTGCAGGTTTGTGAATTGCAGTGCCCCTGAGCTCCATTTTTCAACTCGCTTTTTTGGGAGCTGGCCGCAAAAGCGCAGGATTGCCTCAGGCCCTCTTCTGGTTCCAGGCGGCAGGCTGAGCCTGTGGTTAATTCTTCTTCCTGATGGGAAAATAGAGTGACCTGTGCCTGTCCCAACACCTAGAGCTAGTCTCTCCTTGGCTCCCCCTCTTCCCGTTCATCCTCAGGACAAATTGCAAGCTGTACGGAACAGGAGGTTAAAGGTGCTGGTTCTCCAAGGAGGGAGATTGCTAGTAAAGCGGCTGGAATGGCGAACCCGAGCACAAGGAGATGAGAAATGAGGTGCGTTTTAGAAAGCTTTCCCGATCACATGGTGTACCACCTTCTGGGTTTCTCATGCATGTTTTCGATGTAGGAAGATGCCCTTGAACCTGGAGATTTGGGACCCATGGGATGGGTAACAGGCAGTATTACTTTAAAGGCTCTGCGTTTGCTCCCCCAAACTCACCAAACCTCTCAGCCCCGAGAGTGTCCACCCTTATGTCTCATCCAGCTGTGGGTCTAGATATGGTCAATCCAGGTTGCATCACAGCCCCTGAACGAATTTTGTAAGAATTTCTCTCTCTTTCACTGTCTTTGTTTCACGGGCTTTTAAAAGTAATTTTTTTTTATAATGGGGTTTAGCTGCTTTTCACGGCTGTGTTTATGCCGCTTTACACCCACTTGACTCACTTCCAGAGAGATATCAATACATAGGTTTTAAGATTCTTACTAGTCAGATATATTCTTGTGCGGTGAATAGGGGGTGTTGAGTCCAGTTCACTGAGCAAGGAGTAGGTCTTTCTATTACATATTGGGTTTATGGAACGGTAGCTGAGCTCATTTGAAACCCTTGTTTTATTCATCACCCCACCTCACCTTTCCCGTTAAGCAGCCATAGTGTGTCTTCTAAACGTGTGACTCTGTTCTGTTTTGTAATTCAGTTCAAGTGTAGCGGTTTTTACATTCCCTCTATAACTGATAGCTTATGATAAGTGTCTTTTTCTGTGTGACTTATTTCACTTAGAATCGTCGTGCCTAAATCTACTCATCATGCTGCTACTAGCCTTATGACATTGATTTCATGGCTGAGTGATATTCCATTGTACATAAGGACCACCACTTCTTTATCCATTTTTCTCTTTCCAGGGATATTTAAGGTGTCATGAAGTGGAGGTTCTTGTCAACAGAGCAGCCCTAAACTTTGGGGTGCCTGTGTCTTGCTGATTTTTAGTTTTCCCAATTTATACGCCCATGAGTGGAAGTGCCCTATGCGCTCTAAGCTGTGTTTTTTCGATGTTTCAGGACACACCGTACACTTCTCCAGAGTGGCTGTTGGCAATTTACATCCCGCCCATCAGCGTAGCAAGGCTCCCATTTCTCCATGGCCTGTCCTGCATTTCTGGTTTTGACACTTTTTTCAGCATGGCCCTTTTGACCGATGGGCAGCGAGACTTCTTTGTAGCGCTGATTTGCCTTTCCAGGTTGCTTGGTTGGCCAAAAAGGGCGTATGCGTTTTTTCCTGAATATATTCAGGAAAAAACGCATACGCCCTTTTTGGCCAAGGGCATCATTGTCGACGTTTTGCCGCTTTTCATGTGCTTTACAGGCGATTCGAATCGACCTCCTGAAATCTGTTTCCTGCAATTCTGCCTTGCTTTCAAATCCTCTTCGTTGCCTTCCCTCAATATATTTGTGGACGAGAGTTATCATTTATAACTCTGCAGGTTTGTGAATTGCAGTGCCCCTGAGCTCCATTTTTCAACTCGCTTTTTTGGGAGCTGGCCGCAAAAGCGCAGGATTGCCTCAGGCCCTCTTCTGGTTCCGGGCGGCAGGCTGAGCCTGTGGTTAATTCTTCTTCCTGATGGGAAAATAGAGTGACCTGTGCCTGTCCCAACATCTAGAGCTAGTCTCTCATTGGCTCCCCCTCTTCCCGTTCATCCTCAGGACAAATTGCAAGCTGTACGGAACAGGAGGTTAAAGGTGCTGATTCTCCAAGGAGGGAGATTGCTAGTAAAGCGGCTGGAATGGCGAACCCGAGCACAAGGAGATGAGAAATGAGGTGCGTTTTAGAAAGCTTTCCCGATCACACGGTGTACCACCTTCTGGGTTTCTCATGCATGTTTTCGATGTAGGAAGATGCCCTTGAACCTGGAGATTTGGGACCCATGGGATGGGTAACAGGCAGTATTACTTTAAAGGCTCTGCGTTTGCTCCCCGAAACTCACCAAACCTCTCAGCCCCGAGAGTGTCCACCCTTATGTCTCATCCAGCTGTGGGTCTAGATATGGTCAATCCAGGTTGCATCACAGCCCCTGAACGAATTTTGTAAGAATTTCTCTCTCTTTCACTGTCTTTGTTTCACGGGCTTTTAAAAGTAATTTATTTTTATAATGGGGTTTAGCTGCTTTTCACGGCTGAGTTTACGCTGCTTTATACCCACTTGACTCACTTCCAGAGAGATATCAATACATAGGTTTTAAGATTCTTACTAGTCAGATATATTCTTGTGCGGTGAATAGGGGGTGTTGAGTCCAGTTCACTGAGCAAGGAGTAGGTCTTTCTATTACATATTGGGTTTATGGAACGGTAGCTGAGCTCATTTGAAACCCTGGTTTTATTCATCACCCCACCTCACCTTTCCCGTTAAGCAGCCATAGTGTGTCTTCTAAACGTGTGACTCTGTTCTGTTTTGTAATTCAGTTCAAGTGTAGCGGTTTTTACATTCCCTCTATAACTGATAGCTTATGATAAGTGTCTTTTTCTGTGTGACTTATTTCACTTAGAATCGTCGTGCCTAAATCTACTCATCATGCTGCTACTAGCCTTATGACATTGATTTCATGGCTGAGTGATATTCCATTGTACATAAGGACCACCACTTCTTTATCCATTTTTCTCTTTCCAGGGATATTTAAGGTGTCATGAAGTGGAGGTTCTTGTCAACAGAGCAGCCCTAAACTTTGGGGTGCCTGTGTCTTGCTGATTTTTAGTTTTCCCAATTTATACGCCCATGAGTGGAAGTGCCCTATGCGCTCTAAGCTGTGTTTTTTCGATGTTTCAGGACACACCGTACACTTCTCCAGAGTGGCTGTTGGCAATTTACATCCCGCCCATCAGCGTAGCAAGGCTCCCATTTCTCCATGGCCTGTCCTGCATTTCTGGTTTTGACACTTTTTTCAGCATGGCCCTTTTGACCGATGGGCAGCGAGACTTCTTTGTAGCGCTGATTTGCCTTTCCAGGTTGCTTGGTTGGCCAAAAAGGGCGTATGCGTTTTTTCCTGAATATATTCAGGAAAAAACGCATACGCCCTTTTTGGCCAAGGGCATCATTGTCGACGTTTTGCCGCTTTTCATGTGCTTTACAGGCGA
Source organism: Balaenoptera ricei (assembly GCF_028023285.1). Lineage (NCBI taxonomy): Eukaryota > Metazoa > Chordata > Mammalia > Artiodactyla > Balaenopteridae > Balaenoptera > Balaenoptera ricei. The sequence goes on from NW_026777519.1 coordinate 104,207, forward strand.
TTCGAATCGACCTCCTGAAATCTGTTTCCTGCAATTCTGCCTTGCTTTCAAATCCTCTTCGTTGCCTTCCCTCAATATATTTGTGGACGAGAGTTATCATTTATAACTCTGCAGGTTTGTGAATTGCAGTGCCCCTGAGCTCCATTTTTCAACTCGCTTTTTTGGGAGCTGGCCGCAAAAGCGCAGGATTGCCTCAGGCCCTCTTCTGGTTCCGGGCGGCAGGCTGAGCCTGTGGTTAATTCTTCTTCCTGATGGGAAAATAGAGTGACCTGTGCCTGTCCCAACACCTAGAGCTAGTCTCTCATTGGCTCCCCCTCTTCCCGTTCATCCTCAGGACAAATTGCAAGCTGTATGGAACAGGAGGTTAAAGGTGCTGATTCTCCAAGGAGGGAGATTGCTAGTAAAGCGGCTGGAATGGCGAACCCGAGCACAAGGAGATGAGAAATGAGGTGCGTTTTAGAAAGCTTTCCCGATCACACGGTGTACCACCTTCTGGGTTTCTCATGCATGTTTTCGATGTAGGAAGATGCCCTTGAACCTGGAGATTTGGGACCCATGGGATGGGTAACAGGCAGTATTACTTTAAAGGCTCTGCGTTTGCTCCCCGAAACTCACCAAACCTCTCAGCCCCGAGAGTGTCCACCCTTATGTCTCATCCAGCTGTGGGTCTAGATATGGTCAATCCAGGTTGCATCACAGCCCCTGAACGAATTTTGTAAGAATTTCTCTCTCTTTCACTGTCTTTGTTTCACGGGCTTTTAAAAGTAATTTATTTTTATAATGGGGTTTAGCTGCTTTTCACGGTTGAGTTTACGCTGCTTTATACCCACTTGACTCACTTCCAGAGAGATATCAATACATAGGTTTTAAGATTCTTACTAGTCAGATATATTCTTGTGCGGTGAATAGGGGGTGTTGAGTCCAGTTCACTGGGCAAGGAGTAGGTCTTTCTATTACATATTGGGTTTATGGAACGGTATCTGAGCTAATTTGAAACCCTTGTTTTATGCATCACCCCACCTCACCTTTCCCGTTAAGCAGCCATAGTGTGTTTTCTAAACGTGTGACTCTGTTCTGTTTTGTAATTCAGTTCAAGTGTAGCGGTTTTTACATTCCCTCTATAACTGATAGCTTATGATAAGTGTCTTTTTCTGTGTGACTTATTTCACTTAGAATCGTCGTGCCTAAATCCACTCATCATGCTGCTACTAGCCTTATGACATTGATTTCATGGCTGAGTGATATTCCATTGTACATAAGGACCACCACTTCTTTATCCATTTTTCTCTTTCCTGGGATATTTAAGGTGTCATGAAGTGGAGGTTCTTGTCAACAGAGCAGCCCTAAACTTTGGGGTGCCTGTGTCTTGCTGATTTTTAGTTTTCCCAATTTATACGCCCATGAGTGGAAGTGCCCTATGCGCTCTAAGCTGTGTTTTTTCGATGTTTCAGGACACACCGTACACTTCTCCAGAGTGGCTGTTGGCAATTTACATCCCGCCCATCAGCGTAGCAAGGCTCCCATTTCTCCATGGCCTGTCCTGCATTTCTGTTTTTGACACTTTTTTCAGCATGGCCCTTTTGACCGATGGGCAGCGAGACTTCTTTGTAGCGCTGATTTGCCTTTCCAGGTTGCTTGGTTGGCCAAAAAGGGCGTATGCGTTTTTTCCTGAATATATTCAGGAAAAAACGCATACGCCCTTTTTGGCCAAGGGCATCATTGTCGACGTTTTGCCGCTTTTCATGTGCTTTACAGGCGATTCGAATCGACCTCCTGAAATCTGTTTCCTGCAATTCTGCCTTGCTTTCAAATCCTCTTCGTTGCCTTCCCTCAATATATTTGTGGACGAGAGTTATCATTTATAACTCTGCAGGTTTGTGAATTGCAGTGCCCCTGACCTCCATTTTTCAACTCGCTTTTTTGGGAGCTGGCCGCAAAAGCGCAGGATTGCCTCAGGCCCTCTTCTGGTTCCGGGCGGCAGGCTGAGCCTGTGGTTAATTCTTCTTCCTGATGGGAAAATAGAGTGACCTGTGCCTGTCCCAACACCTAGAGCTAGTCTCTCCTTGGCTCCCCCTCTTCCCGTTCATCCTCAGGACAAATTGCAAGCTGTACGGAACAGGAGGTTAAAGGTGCTGGTTCTCCAAGGAGGGAGATTGCTAGTAAAGCGGCTGGAATGGCGAACCCGAGCACAAGGAGATGAGAAATGAGGTGCGTTTTAGAAAGCTTTCCCGATCACATGGTGTACCACCTTCTGGGTTTCTCATGCATGTTTTCGATGTAGGAAGATGCCCTTGAACCTGGAGATTTGGGACCCATGGGATGGGTAACAGGCAGTATTACTTTAAAGGCTCTGCGTTTGCTCCCCCAAACTCACCAAACCTCTCAGCCCCGAGAGTGTCCACCCTTATGTCTCATCCAGCTGTGGGTCTAGATATGGTCAATCCAGGTTGCATCACAGCCCCTGAACGAATTTTGTAAGAATTTCTCTCTCTTTCACTGTCTTTGTTTCACGGGCTTTTAAAAGTAATTTATTTTTATAATGGGGTTTAGCTGCTTTTTACGGCTGTGTTTATGCCGCTTTACACCCACTTGACTCACTTCCAGAGAGATATCAATACATAGGTTTTAAGATTCTTACTAGTCAGATATATTCTTGTGCGGTGAATAGGGGGTGTTGAGTCCAGTTCACTGAGCAAGGAGTAGGTCTTTCTATTACATATTGGGTTTATGGAACGGTAGCTGAGCTCATTTGAAACCCTTGTTTTATTCATCACCCCACCTCACCTTTCCCGTTAAGCAGCCATAGTGTGTCTTCTAAACGTGTGACTCTGTTCTGTTTTGTAATTCAGTTCAAGTGTAGCGGTTTTTACATTCCCTCTATAACTGATAGCTTATGATAAGTGTCTTTTTCTGTGTGACTTATTTCACTTAGAATCGTCGTGCCTAAATCTACTCATCATGCTGCTACTAGCCTTATGACATTGATTTCATGGCTGAGTGATATTCCATTGTACATAAGGACCACCACTTCTTTATCCATTTTTCTCTTTCCAGGGATATTTAAGGTGTCATGAAGTGGAGGTTCTTGTCAACAGAGCAGCCCTAAACTTTGGGGTGCCTGTGTCTTGCTGATTTTTAGTTTTCCCAATTTATACGCCCATGAGTGGAAGTGCCCTATGCGCTCTAAGCTGTGTTTTTTCGATGTTTCAGGACACACCGTACACTTCTCCAGAGTGGCTGTTGGCAATTTACATCCCGCCCATCAGCGTAGCAAGGCTCCCATTTCTCCATGGCCTGTCCTGCATTTCTGGTTTTGACACTTTTTTCAGCATGGCCCTTTTGACCGATGGGCAGCGAGACTTCTTTGTAGCGCTGATTTGCCTTTCCAGGTTGCTTGGTTGGCCAAAAAGGGCGTATGCGTTTTTTCCTGAATATATTCAGGAAAAAACGCATACGCCCTTTTTGGCCAAGGGCATCATTGTCGACGTTTTGCCGCTTTTCATGTGCTTTACAGGCGATTCGAATCGACCTCCTGAAATCTGTTTCCTGCAATTCTGCCTTGCTTTCAAATCCTCTTCGTTGCCTTCCCTCAATATATTTGTGGACGAGAGTTATCATTTATAACTCTGCAGGTTTGTGAATTGCAGTGCCCCTGAGCTCCATTTTTCAACTCGCTTTTTTGGGAGCTGGCCGCAAAAGCGCAGGATTGCCTCAGGCCCTCTTCTGGTTCCGGGCGGCAGGCTGAGCCTGTGGTTAATTCTTCTTCCTGATGGGAAAATAGAGTGACCTGTGCCTGTCCCAACACCTAGAGCTAGTCTCTCATTGGCTCCCCCTCTTCCCGTTCATCCTCAGGACAAATTGCAAGCTGTATGGAACAGGAGGTTAAAGGTGCTGATTCTCCAAGGAGGGAGATTGCTAGTAAAGCGGCTGGAATGGCGAACCCGAGCACAAGGAGATGAGAAATGAGGTGCGTTTTAGAAAGCTTTCCCGATCACACGGTGTACCACCTTCTGGGTTTCTCATGCATGTTTTCGATGTAGGAAGATGCCCTTGAACCTGGAGATTTGGGACCCATGGGATGGGTAACAGGCAGTATTACTTTAAAGGCTCTGCGTTTGCTCCCCGAAACTCACCAAACCTCTCAGCCCCGAGAGTGTCCACCCTTATGTCTCATCCAGCTGTGGGTCTAGATATGGTCAATCCAGGTTGCATCACAGCCCCTGAACGAATTTTGTAAGAATTTCTCTCTCTTTCACTGTCTTTGTTTCACGGGCTTTTAAAAGTAATTTATTTTTATAATGGGGTTTAGCTGCTTTTCACGGTTGAGTTTACGCTGCTTTATACCCACTTGACTCACTTCCAGAGAGATATCAATACATAGGTTTTAAGATTCTTACTAGTCAGATATATTCTTGTGCGGTGAATAGGGGGTGTTGAGTCCAGTTCACTGGGCAAGGAGTAGGTCTTTCTATTACATATTGGGTTTATGGAACGGTATCTGAGCTAATTTGAAACCCTTGTTTTATGCATCACCCCACCTCACCTTTCCCGTTAAGCAGCCATAGTGTGTTTTCTAAACGTGTGACTCTGTTCTGTTTTGTAATTCAGTTCAAGTGTAGCGGTTTTTACATTCCCTCTATAACTGATAGCTTATGATAAGTGTCTTTTTCTGTGTGACTTATTTCACTTAGAATCGTCGTGCCTAAATCCACTCATCATGCTGCTACTAGCCTTATGACATTGATTTCATGGCTGAGTGATATTCCATTGTACATAAGGACCACCACTTCTTTATCCATTTTTCTCTTTCCTGGGATATTTAAGGTGTCATGAAGTGGAGGTTCTTGTCAACAGAGCAGCCCTAAACTTTGGGGTGCCTGTGTCTTGCTGATTTTTAGTTTTCCCAATTTATACGCCCATGAGTGGAAGTGCCCTATGCGCTCTAAGCTGTGTTTTTTCGATGTTTCAGGACACACCGTACACTTCTCCAGAGTGGCTGTTGGCAATTTACATCCCGCCCATCAGCGTAGCAAGGCTCCCATTTCTCCATGGCCTGTCCTGCATTTCTGGTTTTGACACTTTTTTCAGCATGGCCCTTTTGACCGATGGGCAGCGAGACTTCTTTGTAGCGCTGATTTGCCTTTCCAGGTTGCTTGGTTGGCCAAAAAGGGCGTATGCGTTTTTTCCTGAATATATTCAGGAAAAAACGCATACGCCCTTTTTGGCCAAGGGCATCATTGTCGACGTTTTGCCGCTTTTCATGTGCTTTACAGGCGATTCGAATCGACCTCCTGAAATCTGTTTCCTGCAATTCTGCCTTGCTTTCAAATCCTCTTCGTTGCCTTCCCTCAATATATTTGTGGACGAGAGTTATCATTTATAACTCTGCAGGTTTGTGAATTGCAGTGCCCCTGAGCTCCATTTTTCAACTCGCTTTTTTGGGAGCTGGCCGCAAAAGCGCAGGATTGCCTCAGGCCCTCTTCTGGTTCCGGGCGGCAGGCTGAGCCTGTGGTTAATTCTTCTTCCTGATGGGAAAATAGAGTGACCTGTGCCTGTCCCAACACCTACAGCTAGTCTCTCATTGGCTCCCCCTCTTCCCGTTCATCCTCAGGACAAATTGCAAGCTGTACGGAACAGGAGGTTAAAGGTGCTGGTTCTCCAAGGAGGGAGATTGCTAGTAAAGCGGCTGGAATGGCGAACCCGAGCACAAGGAGATGAGAAATGAGGTGCGTTTTAGAAAGCTTTCCCGATCACATGGTGTACCACCTTCTGGGTTTCTCATGCATGTTTTCGATGTAGGAAGATGCCCTTGAACCTGGAGATTTGGGACCCATGGGATGGGTAACAGGCAGTATTACTTTAAAGGCTCTGCGTTTGCTCCCCCAAACTCACCAAACCTCTCAGCCCCGAGAGTGTCCACCCTTATGTCTCATCCAGCTGTGGGTCTAGATATGGTCAATCCAGGTTGCATCACAGCCCCTGAACGAATTTTGTAAGAATTTCTCTCTCTTTCACTGTCTTTGTTTCACGGGCTTTTAAAAGTAATTTATTTTTATAATGGGGTTTAGCTGCTTTTCACGGCTGTGTTTATGCCGCTTTACACCCACTTGACTCACTTCCAGAGAGATATCAATACATAGGTTTTAAGATTCTTACTAGTCAGATATATTCTTGTGCGGTGAATAGGGGGTGTTGAGTCCAGTTCACTGAGCAAGGAGTAGGTCTTTCTATTACATATTGGGTTTATGGAACGGTAGCTGAGCTCATTTGAAACCCTTGTTTTATTCATCACCCCACCTCACCTTTCCCGTTAAGCAGCCATAGTGTGTCTTCTAAACGTGTGACTCTGTTCTGTTTTGTAATTCAGTTCAAGTGTAGCGGTTTTTACATTCCCTCTATAACTGATAGCTTATGATAAGTGTCTTTTTCTGTGTGACTTATTTCACTTAGAATCGTCGTGCCTAAATCTACTCATCATGCTGCTACTAGCCTTATGACATTGATTTCATGGCTGAGTGATATTCCATTGTACATAAGGACCACCACTTCTTTATCCATTTTTCTCTTTCCAGGGATATTTAAGGTGTCATGAAGTGGAGGTTCTTGTCAACAGAGCAGCCCTAAACTTTGGGGTGCCTGTGTCTTGCTGATTTTTAGTTTTCCCAATTTATACGCCCATGAGTGGAAGTGCCCTATGCGCTCTAAGCTGTGTTTTTTCGATGTTTCAGGACACACCGTACACTTCTCCAGAGTGGCTGTTGGCAATTTACATCCCGCCCATCAGCGTAGCAAGGCTCCCATTTCTCCATGGCCTGTCCTGCATTTCTGTTTTTGACACTTTTTTCAGCATGGCCCTTTTGACCGATGGGCAGCGAGACTTCTTTGTAGCGCTGATTTGCCTTTCCAGGTTGCTTGGTTGGCCAAAAAGGGCGTATGCGTTTTTTCCTGAATATATTCAGGAAAAAACGCATACGCCCTTTTTGGCCAAGGGCATCATTGTCGACGTTTTGCCGCTTTTCATGTGCTTTACAGGCGATTCGAATCGACCTCCTGAAATCTGTTTCCTGCAATTCTGCCTTGCTTTCAAATCCTCTTCGTTGCCTTCCCTCAATATATTTGTGGACGAGAGTTATCATTTATAACTCTGCAGGTTTGTGAATTGCAGTGCCCCTGAGCTCCATTTTTCAACTCGCTTTTTTGGGAGCTGGCCGCAAAAGCGCAGGATTGCCTCAGGCCCTCTTCTGGTTCCGGGCGGCAGGCTGAGCCTGTGGTTAATTCTTCTTCCTGATGGGAAAATAGAGTGACCTGTGCCTGTCCCAACACCTAGAGCTAGTCTCTCCTTGGCTCCCCCTCTTCCCGTTCATCCTCAGGACAAATTGCAAGCTGTACGGAACAGGAGGTTAAAGGTGCTGGTTCTCCAAGGAGGGAGATTGCTAGTAAAGCGGCTGGAATGGCGAACCCGAGCACAAGGAGATGAGAAATGAGGTGCGTTTTAGAAAGCTTTCCCGATCACATGGTGTACCACCTTCTGGGTTTCTCATGCATGTTTTCGATGTAGGAAGATGCCCTTGAACCTGGAGATTTGGGACCCATGGGATGGGTAACAGGCAGTATTACTTTAAAGGCTCTGCGTTTGCTCCCCCAAACTCACCAAACCTCTCAGCCCCGAGAGTGTCCACCCTTATGTCTCATCCAGCTGTGGGTCTAGATATGGTCAATCCAGGTTGCATCACAGCCCCTGAACGAATTTTGTAAGAATTTCTCTCTCTTTCACTGTCTTTGTTTCACGGGCTTTTAAAAGTAATTTATTTTTATAATGGGGTTTAGCTGCTTTTTACGGCTGTGTTTATGCCGCTTTACACCCACTTGACTCACTTCCAGAGAGATATCAATACATAGGTTTTAAGATTCTTACTAGTCAGATATATTCTTGTGCGGTGAATAGGGGGTGTTGAGTCCAGTTCACTGAGCAAGGAGTAGGTCTTTCTATTACATATTGGGTTTATGGAACGGTAGCTGAGCTCATTTGAAACCCTTGTTTTATTCATCACCCCACCTCACCTTTCCCGTTAAGCAGCCATAGTGTGTCTTCTAAACGTGTGACTCTGTTCTGTTTTGTAATTCAGTTCAAGTGTAGCGGTTTTTACATTCCCTCTATAACTGATAGCTTATGATAAGTGTCTTTTTCTGTGTGACTTATTTCACTTAGAATCGTCGTGCCTAAATCTACTCATCATGCTGCTACTAGCCTTATGACATTGATTTCATGGCTGAGTGATATTCCATTGCACATAAGGACCACCACTTCTTTATCCATTTTTCTCTTTCCAGGGATATTTAAGGTGTCATGAAGTGGAGGTTCTTGTCAACAGAGCAGCCCTAAACTTTGGGGTGCCTGTGTCTTGCTGATTTTTAGTTTTCCCAATTTATACGCCCATGAGTGGAAGTGCCCTATGCGCTCTAAGCTGTGTTTTTTCGATGTTTCAGGACACACCGTACACTTCTCCAGAGTGGCTGTTGGCAATTTACATCCCGCCCATCAGCGTAGCAAGGCTCCCATTTCTCCATGGCCTGTCCTGCATTTCTGGTTTTGACACTTTTTTCAGCATGGCCCTTTTGACCGATGGGCAGCGAGACTTCTTTGTAGCGCTGATTTGCCTTTCCAGGTTGCTTGGTTGGCCAAAAAGGGCGTATGCGTTTTTTCCTGAATATATTCAGGAAAAAACGCATACGCCCTTTTTGGCCAAGGGCATCATTGTCGACGTTTTGCCGCTTTTCATGTGCTTTACAGGCGATTCGAATCGACCTCCTGAAATCTGTTTCCTGCAATTCTGCCTTGCTTTCAAATCCTCTTCGTTGCCTTCCCTCAATATATTTGTGGACGAGAGTTATCATTTATAACTCTGCAGGTTTGTGAATTGCAGTGCCCCTGAGCTCCATTTTTCAACTCGCTTTTTTGGGAGCTGGCCGCAAAAGCGCAGGATTGCCTCAGGCCCTCTTCTGGTTCCGGGCGGCAGGCTGAGCCTGTGGTTAATTCTTCTTCCTGATGGGAAAATAGAGTGACCTGTGCCTGTCCCAACACCTAGAGCTAGTCTCTCATTGGCTCCCCCTCTTCCCGTTCATCCTCAGGACAAATTGCAAGCTGTATGGAACAGGAGGTTAAAGGTGCTGATTCTCCAAGGAGGGAGATTGCTAGTAAAGCGGCTGGAATGGCGAACCCGAGCACAAGGAGATGAGAAATGAGGTGCGTTTTAGAAAGCTTTCCCGATCACACGGTGTACCACCTTCTGGGTTTCTCATGCATGTTTTCGATGTAGGAAGATGCCCTTGAACCTGGAGATTTGGGACCCATGGGATGGGTAACAGGCAGTATTACTTTAAAGGCTCTGCGTTTGCTCCCCGAAACTCACCAAACCTCTCAGCCCCGAGAGTGTCCACCCTTATGTCTCATCCAGCTGTGGGTCTAGATATGGTCAATCCAGGTTGCATCACAGCCCCTGAACGAATTTTGTAAGAATTTCTCTCTCTTTCACTGTCTTTGTTTCACGGGCTTTTAAAAGTAATTTATTTTTATAATGGGGTTTAGCTGCTTTTCACGGTTGAGTTTACGCTGCTTTATACCCACTTGACTCACTTCCAGAGAGATATCAATACATAGGTTTTAAGATTCTTACTAGTCAGATATATTCTTGTGCGGTGAATAGGGGGTGTTGAGTCCAGTTCACTGGGCAAGGAGTAGGTCTTTCTATTACATATTGGGTTTATGGAACGGTATCTGAGCTAATTTGAAACCCTTGTTTTATGCATCACCCCACCTCACCTTTCCCGTTAAGCAGCCATAGTGTGTTTTCTAAACGTGTGACTCTGTTCTGTTTTGTAATTCAGTTCAAGTGTAGCGGTTTTTACATTCCCTCTATAACTGATAGCTTATGATAAGTGTCTTTTTCTGTGTGACTTATTTCACTTAGAATCGTCGTGCCTAAATCCACTCATCATGCTGCTACTAGCCTTATGACATTGATTTCATGGCTGAGTGATATTCCATTGTACATAAGGACCACCACTTCTTTATCCATTTTTCTCTTTCCTGGGATATTTAAGGTGTCATGAAGTGGAGGTTCTTGTCAACAGAGCAGCCCTAAACTTTGGGGTGCCTGTGTCTTGCTGATTTTTAGTTTTCCCAATTTATACGCCCATGAGTGGAAGTGCCCTATGCGCTCTAAGCTGTGTTTTTTCGATGTTTCAGGACACACCGTACACTTCTCCAGAGTGGCTGTTGGCAATTTACATCCCGCCCATCAGCGTAGCAAGGCTCCCATTTCTCCATGGCCTGTCCTGCATTTCTGTTTTTGACACTTTTTTCAGCATGGCCCTTTTGACCGATGGGCAGCGAGACTTCTTTGTAGCGCTGATTTGCCTTTCCAGGTTGCTTGGTTGGCCAAAAAGGGCGTATGCGTTTTTTCCTGAATATATTCAGGAAAAAACGCATACGCCCTTTTTGGCCAAGGGCATCATTGTCGACGTTTTGCCGCTTTTCATGTGCTTTACAGGCGATTCGAATCGACCTCCTGAAATCTGTTTCCTGCAATTCTGCCTTGCTTTCAAATCCTCTTCGTTGCCTTCCCTCAATATATTTGTGGACGAGAGTTATCATTTATAACTCTGCAGGTTTGTGAATTGCAGTGCCCCTGAGCTCCATTTTTCAACTCGCTTTTTTGGGAGCTGGCCGCAAAAGCGCAGGATTGCCTCAGGCCCTCTTCTGGTTCCGGGCGGCAGGCTGAGCCTGTGGTTAATTCTTCTTCCTGATGGGAAAATAGAGTGACCTGTGCCTGTCCCAACACCTACAGCTAGTCTCTCATTGGCTCCCCCTCTTCCCGTTCATCCTCAGGACAAATTGCAAGCTGTACGGAACAGGAGGTTAAAGGTGCTGGTTCTCCAAGGAGGGAGATTGCTAGTAAAGCGGCTGGAATGGCGAACCCGAGCACAAGGAGATGAGAAATGAGGTGCGTTTTAGAAAGCTTTCCCGATCACATGGTGTACCACCTTCTGGGTTTCTCATGCATGTTTTCGATGTAGGAAGATGCCCTTGAACCTGGAGATTTGGGACCCATGGGATGGGTAACAGGCAGTATTACTTTAAAGGCTCTGCGTTTGCTCCCCCAAACTCACCAAACCTCTCAGCCCCGAGAGTGTCCACCCTTATGTCTCATCCAGCTGTGGGTCTAGATATGGTCAATCCAGGTTGCATCACAGCCCCTGAACGAATTTTGTAAGAATTTCTCTCTCTTTCACTGTCTTTGTTTCACGGGCTTTTAAAAGTAATTTATTTTTATAATGGGGTTTAGCTGCTTTTCACGGCTGTGTTTATGCCGCTTTACACCCACTTGACTCACTTCCAGAGAGATATCAATACATAGGTTTTAAGATTCTTACTAGTCAGATATATTCTTGTGCGGTGAATAGGGGGTGTTGAGTCCAGTTCACTGAGCAAGGAGTAGGTCTTTCTATTACATATTGGGTTTATGGAACGGTAGCTGAGCTCATTTGAAACCCTTGTTTTATTCATCACCCCACCTCACCTTTCCCGTTAAGCAGCCATAGTGTGTCTTCTAAACGTGTGACTCTGTTCTGTTTTGTAATTCAGTTCAAGTGTAGCGGTTTTTACATTCCCTCTATAACTGATAGCTTATGATAAGTGTCTTTTTCTGTGTGACTTATTTCACTTAGAATCGTCGTGCCTAAATCTACTCATCATGCTGCTACTAGCCTTATGACATTGATTTCATGGCTGAGTGATATTCCATTGTACATAAGGACCACCACTTCTTTATCCATTTTTCTCTTTCCAGGGATATTTAAGGTGTCATGAAGTGGAGGTTCTTGTCAACAGAGCAGCCCTAAACTTTGGGGTGCCTGTGTCTTGCTGATTTTTAGTTTTCCCAATTTATACGCCCATGAGTGGAAGTGCCCTATGCGCTCTAAGCTGTGTTTTTTCGATGTTTCAGGACACACCGTACACTTCTCCAGAGTGGCTGTTGGCAATTTACATCCCGCCCATCAGCGTAGCAAGGCTCCCATTTCTCCATGGCCTGTCCTGCATTTCTGGTTTTGACACTTTTTTCAGCATGGCCCTTTTGACCGATGGGCAGCGAGACTTCTTTGTAGCGCTGATTTGCCTTTCCAGGTTGCTTGGTTGGCCAAAAAGGGCGTATGCGTTTTTTCCTGAATATATTCAGGAAAAAACGCATACGCCCTTTTTGGCCAAGGGCATCATTGTCGACGTTTTGCCGCTTTTCATGTGCTTTACAGGCGATTCGAATCGACCTCCTGAAATCTGTTTCCTGCAATTCTGCCTTGCTTTCAAATCCTCTTCGTTGCCTTCCCTCAATATATTTGTGGACGAGAGTTATCATTTATAACTCTGCAGGTTTGTGAATTGCAGTGCCCCTGAGCTCCATTTTTCAACTCGCTTTTTTGGGAGCTGGCCGCAAAAGCGCAGGATTGCCTCAGGCCCTCTTCTGGTTCCGGGCGGCAGGCTGAGCCTGTGGTTAATTCTTCTTCCTGATGGGAAAATAGAGTGACCTGTGCCTGTCCCAACATCTAGAGCTAGTCTCTCATTGGCTCCCCCTCTTCCCGTTCATCCTCAGGACAAATTGCAAGCTGTATGGAACAGGAGGTTAAAGGTGCTGATTCTCCAAGGAGGGAGATTGCTAGTAAAGCGGCTGGAATGGCGAACGCGAGCACAAGGAGATGAGAAATGAGGTGCGTTTTAGAAAGCTTTCCCGATCACACGGTGTACCACCTTCTGGGTTTCTCATGCATGTTTTCGATGTAGGAAGATGCCCTTGAACCTGGAGATTTGGGACCCATGGGATGGGTAACAGGCAGTATTACTTTAGAGGCTCTGCGTTTGCTCCCCGAAACTCACCAAACCTCTCAGCCCCGAGAGTGTCCACCCTTATGTCTCATCCAGCTGTGGGTCTAGATATGGTCAATCCAGGTTGCATCACAGCCCCTGAACGAATTTTGTAAGAATTTCTCTCTCTTTCACTGTCTTTGTTTCACGGGCTTTTAAAAGTAATTCATTTTTATAACGGGGTTTAGCTGCTTTTCACGGCTGAGTTTACGCTGCTTTATACCCACTTGACTCACTTGCAGAGAGATATCAATACATAGGTTTTAAGATTATTACTAGTCAGATATATTCTTGTGCGGTGAATAGGGGGTGTTGAGTCCAGTTCACTGGGCAAGGAGTAGGTCTTTCTATTACATATTGGGTTTATGGAACGGTATCTGAGCTAATTTGAAACCCTTGTTTTATGCATCACCCCACCTCACCTTTCCCGTTAAGCAGCCATAGTGTGTTTTCTAAACGTGTGACTCTGTTCTGTTTTGTAATTCAGTTCAAGTGTAGCGGTTTTTACATTCCCTCTATAAGTGATAGCTTATGATAAGTGTCTTTTTCTGTGTGACTTATTTCACTTAGAATCGTCGTGCCTAAATCCAATCATCATGCTGCTACTAGCCTTATGACATTGATTTCATGGCTGAGTGATATTCCATTGTACATAAGGACCACCACTTCTTTATCCATTTTTCTCTTTCCAGGGATATTTAAGGTGTCATGAAGTGGAGGTTCTTGTCAACAGAGCAGCCCTAAACTTTGGGGTGCCTGTGTCTTGCTGATTTTTAGTTTTCCCAATTTATACGCCCATGAGTGGAAGTGCCCTATGCGCTCTAAGCTGTGTTTTTTCGATGTTTCAGGACACACCGTACACTTCTCCAGAGTGGCTGTTGGCAATTTACATCCCGCCCATCAGCGTAGCAAGGCTCCCATTTCTCCATGGCCTGTCCTGCATTTCTGGTTTTGACACTTTTTTCAGCATGGCCCTTTTGACCGATGGGCAGCGAGACTTCTTTGTAGCGCTGATTTGCCTTTCCAGGTTGCTTGGTTGGCCAAAAAGGGCGTATGCGTTTTTTCCTGAATATATTCAGGAAAAAACGCATACGCCCTTTTTGGCCAAGGGCATCATTGTCGACGTTTTGCCGCTTTTCATGTGCTTTACAGGCGATTCGAATCGACCTCCTGAAATCTGTTTCCTGCAATTCTGCCTTGCTTTCAAATCCTCTTCGTTGCCTTCCCTCAATATATTTGTGGACGAGAGTTATCATTTATAACTCTGCAGGTTTGTGAATTGCAGTGCCCCTGAGCTCCATTTTTCAACTCGCTTTTTTGGGAGCTGGCCGCAAAAGCGCAGGATTGCCTCAGGCCCTCTTCTGGTTCCGGGCGGCAGGCTGAGCCTGTGGTTAATTCTTCTTCCTGATGGGAAAATAGAGTGACCTGTGCCTGTCCCAACACCTAGAGCTAGTCTCTCATTGGCTCCCCCTCTTCCCGTTCATCCTCAGGACAAATTGCAAGCTGTACGGAACAGGAGGTTAAAGGTGCTGGTTCTCCAAGGAGGGAGATTGCTAGTAAAGCGGCTGGAATGGCGAACCCGAGCACAAGGAGTTGAGAAATGAGGTGCGTTTTAGAAAGCTTTCCCGATCACATGGTGTACCACCTTCTGGGTTTCTCATGCATGTTTTCGATGTAGGAAGATGCCCTTGAACCTGGAGATTTGGGACCCATGGGATGGGTAACAGGCAGTATTACTTTAAAGGCTCTGCGTTTGCTCCCCCAACCTCACCAAACCTCTCAGCCCCGAGAGTGTCCACCCTTATGTCTCATCCAGCTGTGGGTCTAGATATGGTCAATCCAGGTTGCATCACAGCCCCTGAACGAATTTTGTAAGAATTTCTCTCTCTTTCACTGTCTTTGTTTCACGGGCTTTTAAAAGTAATTTATTTTTATACTGGGGTTTAGCTGCTTTTCACGACTGAGTTTACGCTGCTTTATACCCACTTGACTCACTTCCAGAGAGATATCAATACATAGGTTTTAAGATTCTTACTAGTCAGATATATTCTTGTGCGGTGAATAGGGGGTGTTGAGTCCAGTTCACTGGGCAAGGAGTAGGTCTTTCTATTACATATTGGGTTTATGGAACGGTATCTGAGCTAATTTGAAACCCTTGTTTTATGCATCACCCCACCTCACCTTTCCCGTTAAGCAGCCATAGTGTGTTTTCTAAACGTGTGACTCTGTTCTGTTTTGTAATTCAGTTCAAGTGTAGCGGTTTTTACATTCCCTCTATAAGTGATAGCTTATGATAAGTGTCTTTTTCTGTGTGACTTATTTCACTTAGAATCGTCGTGCCTAAATCCAATCATCATGCTGCTACTAGCCTTATGACATTGATTTCATGGCTGAGTGATATTCCATTGTACATAAGGACCACCACTTCTTTATCCATTTTTCTCTTTCCAGGGATATTTAAGGTGTCATGAAGTGGAGGTTCTTGTCAACAGAGCAGCCCTAAACTTTGGGGTGCCTGTGTCTTGCTGATTTTTAGTTTTCCCAATTTATACGCCCATGAGTGGAAGTGCCCTATGCGCTCTAAGCTGTGTTTTTTCGATGTTTCAGGACACACCGTACACTTCTCCAGAGTGGCTGTTGGCAATTTACATCCCGCCCATCAGCGTAGCAAGGCTTCCATTTCTCCATGGCCTGTCCTGCATTTCTGGTTTTGACACTTTTTTCAGCATGGCCCTTTTGACCGATGGGCAGCGAGACTTCTTTGTAGCGCTGATTTGCCTTTCCAGGTTGCTTGGTTGGCCAAAAAGGGCGTATGCGTTTTTTCCTGAATATATTCAGGAAAAAACGCATACGCCCTTTTTGGCCAAGGGCATCATTGTCGACGTTTTGCCGCTTTTCATGTGCTTTACAGGCGATTCGAATCGACCTCCTGAAATCTGTTTCCTGCAATTCTGCCTTGCTTTCAAATCCTCTTCGTTGCCTTCCCTCAATATATTTGTGGACGAGAGTTATCATTTATAACTCTGCAGGTTTGTGAATTGCAGTGCCCCTGAGCTCCATTTTTCAACCTGCTTTTTTGGGAGCTGGCCGCAAAAGCGCAGGATTGCCTCAGGCCCTCTTCTGGTTCCGGGCGGCAGGCTGAGCCTGTGGTTAATTCTTCTTCCTGATGGGAAAATAGAGTGACCTGTGCCTGTCCCAACACCTAGAGCTAGTCTCTCATTGGCTCCCCCTCTTCCCGTTCATCCTCAGGACAAATTGCAAGCTGTACGGAACAGGAGGTTAAAGGTGCTGGTTCTCCAAGGAGGGAGATTGCTAGTAAAGCGGCTGGAATGGCGAACCCGAGCACAAGGAGATGAGAAATGAGGTGCGTTTTAGAAAGCTTTCCCGATCACACGGTGTACCACCTTCTGGGTTTCTCATGCATGTTTTCGATGTAGGAAGATGCCCTTGAACCTGGAGATTTGGGACCCATGGGATGGGTAACAGGCAGTATTACTTTAAAGGCTCTGCGTTTGCTCCCCCAACCTCACCAAAGCTCTCAGCCCCGAGAGTGTCCACCCTTATGTCTCATCCAGCTGTGGGTCTAGATATGGTCAATCCAGGTTGCATCACAGCCCCTGAACGAATTTTGTAAGAATTTCTCTCTCTTTCACTGTCTTTGTTTCACGGGCTTTTAAAAGTAATTTATTTTTATAATGGGGTTTAGCTGCTTTTCACGGCTGAGTTTACGCTGCTTTATACCCACTTGACTCACTTCCAGAGAGATATCAATACATAGGTTTTAAGATTCTTACTAGTCAGATATATTCTTGTGCGGTGAATAGGGGGTGTTGAGTCCAGTTCACTGGGCAAGGAGTAGGTCTTTCTATTACATATTGGGTTTATGGAACGGTATCTGAGCTAATTTGAAACCCTTGTTTTATGCATCACCCCACCTCACCTTTCCCGTTAAGCAGCCATAGTGTGTTTTCTAAACGTGTGACTCTGTTCTGTTTTGTAATTCAGTTCAAGTGTAGCGGTTTTTACATTCCCTCTATAACTGATAGCTTATGATAAGTGTCTTTTTCTGTGTGACTTATTTCACTTAGAATCGTCGTGCCTACATCTACTCATCATGCTGCTACTAGCCTTATGACATTGATTTCATGGCTGAGTGATATTCCATTGTACATAAGGACCACCACTTCTTTATCCATTTTTCTCTTTCCAGGGGTATTTAAGGTGTCATGAAGTGGAGGTTCTTGTCAACAGAGCAGCCCTAAACTTTGGGGTGCCTGTGTCTTGCTGATTTTTAGTTTTCCCAATTTATACGCCCATGAGTGGAAGTGCCCTATGCGCTCTAAGCTGTGTTTTTTCGATGTTTCAGGACACACCGTACACTTCTCCAGAGTGGCTGTTGGCAATTTACATCCCGCCCATCAGCGTAGCAAGGCTCCCATTTCTCCATGGCCTGTCCTGCATTTCTGGTTTTGACACTTTTTTCAGCATGGCCCTTTTGACCGATGGGCAGCGAGACTTCTTTGTAGCGCTGATTTGCCTTTCCAGGTTGCTTGGTTGGCCAAAAAGGGCGTATGCGTTTTTTCCTGAATATATTCAGGAAAAAACGCATACGCCCTTTTTGGCCAAGGGCATCATTGTCGACGTTTTGCCGCTTTTCATGTGCTTTACAGGCGATTCGAATCGACCTCCTGAAATCTGTTTCCTGCAATTCTGCCTTGCTTTCAAATCCTCTTCGTTGCCTTCCCTCAATATATTTGTGGACGAGAGTTATCATTTATAACTCTGCAGGTTTGTGAATTGCAGTGCCCCTGAGCTCCATTTTTCAACCTGCTTTTTTGGGAGCTGGCCGCAAAAGCGCAGGATTGCCTCAGGCCCTCTTCTGGTTCCGGGCGGCAGGCTGAGCCTGTGGTTAATTCTTCTTCCTGATGGGAAAATAGAGTGACCTGTGCCTGTCCCAACACCTAGAGCTAGTCTCTCATTGGCTCCCCCTCTTCCCGTTCATCCTCAGGACAAATTGCAAGCTGTACGGAACAGGAGGTTAAAGGTGCTGGTTCTCCAAGGAGGGAGATTGCTAGTAAAGCGGCTGGAATGGCGAACCCGAGCACAAGGAGATGAGAAATGAGGTGCGTTTTAGAAAGCTTTCCCGATCACACGGTGTACCACCTTCTGGGTTTCTCATGCATGTTTTCGATGTAGGAAGATGCCCTTGAACCTGGAGATTTGGGACCCATGGGATGGGTAACAGGCAGTATTACTTTAAAGGCTCTGCGTTTGCTCCCCCAACCTCACCAAAGCTCTCAGCCCCGAGAGTGTCCACCCTTATGTCTCATCCAGCTGTGGGTCTAGATATGGTCAATCCAGGTTGCATCACAGCCCCTGAACGAATTTTGTAAGAATTTCTCTCTCTTTCACTGTCTTTGTTTCACGGGCTTTTAAAAGTAATTTATTTTTATAATGGGGTTTAGCTGCTTTTCACGGCTGAGTTTACGCTGCTTTATACCCACTTGACTCACTTCCAGAGAGATATCAATACATAGGTTTTAAGATTCTTACTAGTCAGATATATTCTTGTGCGGTGAATAGGGGGTGTTGAGTCCAGTTCACTGGGCAAGGAGTAGGTCTTTCTATTACATATTGGGTTTATGGAACGGTATCTGAGCTAATTTGAAACCCTTGTTTTATGCATCACCCCACCTCACCTTTCCCGTTAAGCAGCCATAGTGTGTTTTCTAAACGTGTGACTCTGTTCTGTTTTGTAATTCAGTTCAAGTGTAGCGGTTTTTACATTCCCTCTATAACTGATAGCTTATGATAAGTGTCTTTTTCTGTGTGACTTATTTCACTTAGAATCGTCGTGCCTACATCTACTCATCATGCTGCTACTAGCCTTATGACATTGATTTCATGGCTGAGTGATATTCCATTGTACATAAGGACCACCACTTCTTTATCCATTTTTCTCTTTCCAGGGGTATTTAAGGTGTCATGAAGTGGAGGTTCTTGTCAACAGAGCAGCCCTAAACTTTGGGGTGCCTGTGTCTTGCTGATTTTTAGTTTTCCCAATTTATACGCCCATGAGTGGAAGTGCCCTATGCGCTCTAAGCTGTGTTTTTTCGATGTTTCAGGACACACCGTACACTTCTCCAGAGTGGCTGTTGGCAATTTACATCCCGCCCATCAGCGTAGCAAGGCTCCCATTTCTCCATGGCCTGTCCTGCATTTCTGGTTTTGACACTTTTTTCAGCATGGCCCTTTTGACCGATGGGCAGCGAGACTTGTTTGTAGCGCTGATTTGCCTTTCCAGGTTGCTTGGTTGGCCAAAAAGGGCGTATGCGTTTTTTCCTGAATATATTCAGGAAAAAACGCATACGCCCTTTTGGGCCAAGGGCATCATTGTCGACGTTTTGCCGCTTTTCATGTGCTTTACAGGCGATTCGAATCGACCTCCTGAAATCTGTTTCCTGCAATTCTGCCTTGCTTTCAAATCCTCTTCGTTGCCTTCCCTCAATATATTTGTGGACGAGAGTTATCATTTATAACTCTGCAGGTTTGTGAATTGCAGTGCCCCTGAGCTCCATTTTTCAACTCGCTTTTTTGGGAGCTGGCCGCAAAAGCGCAGGATTGCCTCAGGCCCTCTTCTGGTTCCAGGCGGCAGGCTGAGCCTGTGGTTAATTCTTCTTCCTGATGGGAAAATAGAGTGACCTGTGCCTGTCCCAACACCTAGAGCTAGTCTCTCATTGGCTCCCCCTCTTCCCGTTCATCCTCAGGACAAATTGCAAGCTGTACAGAACAGGAGGTTAAATGTGCTGATTCTCCAAGGAGGGAGATTGCTAGTAAAGCGGCTGGAATGGCGAACCCGAGCACAAGGAGATGAGAAATGAGGTGCGTTTTAGAAAGCTTTCCCGATCACACGGTGTACCACCTTCTGGGTTTCTCATGCATGTTTTTGATGTAGGAAGATGCCCTTGAACCTGGAGATTTGGGACCCATGGGATGGGTAACAGGCAGTATTACTTTAAAGGCTCTGCGTTTGCTCCCCCAAACTCACCAAAGCTCTCAGCCCCGAGAGTGTCCACCCTTATGTCTCATCCAGCTGTGGGTCTAGATATGGTCAATCCAGGTTGCATCACAGCCCCTGAACGAATTTTGTAAGAATTTCTCTCTCTTTCACTGTCTTTGTTTCACGGGCTTTTAAAAGTAATTTATTTTTATAATGGGGTTTAGCTGCTTTTCACGGCTGTGTTTATGCCGCTTTACACCCACTTGACTCACTTCCAGAGAGATATCAATACATAGGTTTTAAGATTCTTACTAGTCAGATATATTCTTGTGTGGTGAATAGGGGGTGTTGAGTCCAGTTCACTGAGCAAGGAGTAGGTCTTTCTATTACATATTGGGTTTATGGAACGGTAGCTGAGCTCATTTGAAACCCTTGTTTTATTCATCACCCCACCTCACCTTTCCCGTTAAGCAGCCATAGTGTGTCTTCTAAACGTGTGACTCTGTTCTGTTTTGTAATTCAGTTCAAGTGTAGCGGTTTTTACATTCCCTCTATAAGTGATAGCTTATGATAAGTGTCTTTTTCTGTGTGACTTATTTCACTTAGAATCGTCGTGCCTAAATCCACTCATCATGCTGCTACTAGCCTTATGACATTGATTTCATGGCTGAGTGATATTCCATTGTACATAAGGACCACCACTTCTTTATCCATTTTTCTCTTTCCAGGGATATTTAAGGTGTCATGAAGTGGAGGTTCTTGTCAACAGAGCAGCCCTAAACTTTGGGGTGCCTGTGTCTTGCTGATTTTTAGTTTTCCCAATTTATACGCCCATGAGTGGAAGTGCCCTATGCGCTCTAAGCTGTGTTTTTTCGATGTTTCAGGACACACCGTACACTTCTCCAGAGTGGCTGTTGGCAATTTACATCCCGCCCATCAGCGTAGCAAGGCTCCCATTTCTCCATGGCCTGTCCTGCATTTCTGGTTTTGACACTTTTTTCAGCATGGCCCTTTTGACCGATGGGCAGCGAGACTTCTTTGTAGCGCTGATTTGCCTTTCCAGGTTGCTTGGTTGGCCAAAAAGGGCGTATGCGTTTTTTCCTGAATATATTCAGGAAAAAACGCATACGCCCTTTTTGGCCAAGGGCATCATTGTCGACGTTTTGCCGCTTTTCATGTGCTTTACAGGCGATTCGAATCGACCTCCTGAAATCTGTTTCCTGCAATTCTGCCTTGCTTTCAAATCCTCTTCGTTGCCTTCCCTCAATATATTTGTGGACGAGAGTTATCATTTATAACTCTGCAGGTTTGTGAATTGCAGTGCCCCTGAGCTCCATTTTTCAACTCGCTTTTTTGGGAGCAGGCCGCAAAAGCGCAGGATTGCCTCAGGCCCTCTTCTGCTTCCGGGCGGCAGGCTGAGCCTGTGGTTAATTCTTCTTCCTGATGGGAAAATAGAGTGACCTGTGCCTGTCCCAACACCTAGAGCTAGTCTCTCATTGGCTCCCCCTCTTCCCGTTCATCCTCAGGACAAATTGCAAGCTGTACGGAACAGGAGGTTAAAGGTGCTGGTTCTCCAAGGAGGGAGATTGCTAGTAAAGCGGCTGGAATGGCGAACCCGAGCACAAGGAGTTGAGAAATGAGGTGCGTTTTAGAAAGCTTTCCCGATCACATGGTGTACCACCTTCTGGGTTTCTCATGCATGTTTTCGATGTAGGAAGATGCCCTTGAACCTGGAGATTTGGGACCCATGGGATGGGTAACAGGCAGTATTACTTTAAGGGCTCTGCGTTTGCTCCCCCAAACTCACCAGAGCTCTCAGCCCCGAGAGTGTCCACCCTTATGTCTCATCCAGCTGTGGGTCTAGATATGGTCAATCCAGGTTGCATCACAGCCCCTGAACGAATTTTGTAAGAATTTCTCTCTCTTTCACTGTCTTTGTTTCACGGGCTTTTAAAAGTAATTTATTTTTATAATGGGGTTTAGCTGCTTTTCACGGCTGTGTTTATGCCGCTTTACACCCACTTGACTCACTTCCAGAGAGATATCAATACATAGGTTTTAAGATTCTTACTAGTCAGATATATTCTTGTGCGGTGAATAGGGGGTGTTGAGTCCAGTTCACTGAGCAAGGAGTAGGTCTTTCTATTACCTATTGGGTTTATGGAACGGTAGCTGAGCTTATTTGAAACCCTTGTTTTATTCATCACCCCACCTCACCTTTCCCGTTAAGCAGCATAGTGTGTTTTCTAAACGTGTGACTCTGTTCTGTTTTGTAATTCAGTTCAAGTGTAGCGGTTTTTACATTCCCTCTATAACTGATAGCTTATGATAAGTGTCTTTTTCTGTGTGACTTATTTCACTTAGATCGTCGTGCCTAAATCTACTCATCATGCTGCTACTAGCCTTATGACATTGATTTCATGGCTGAGTGATATTCCATTGTACATAAGGACCACCACTTCTTTATCCATTTTTCTCTTTCCAGGGATATTTAAGGTGTCATGAAGTGGAGGTTCTTGTCAACAGAGCAGCCCTAAACTTTGGGGTGCCTGTGTCTTGCTGATTTTTAGTTTTCCCAATTTATACGCCCATGAGTGGAAGTGCCCTATGCGCTCTAAGCTGTGTTTTTTCGATGTTTCAGGACACACCGTACACTTCTCCAGAGTGGCTGTTGGCAATTTACATCCCGCCCATCAGCGTAGCAAGGCTCCCATTTCTCCATGGCCTGTCCTGCATTTCTGGTTTTGACACTTTTTTCAGCATGGCCCTTTTGACCGATGGGCAGCGAGACTTCTTTGTAGCGCTGATTTGCATTTCCAGGTTGCTTGGTTGGCCAAAAAGGGCGTATGCGTTTTTTCCTGAATATATTCAGGAAAAAACGCATACGCCCTTTTTGGCCAAGGGCATCATTGTCGACGTTTTGCCGCTTTTCATGTGCTTTACAGGCGATTCGAATCGACCTCCTGAAATCTGTTTCCTGCAATTCTGCCTTGCTTTCAAATCCTCTTCGTTGCCTTCCCTCAATATATTTGTGGACGAGAGTTATCATTTATAACTCTGCAGGTTTGTGAATTGCAGTGCCCCTGAGCTCCATTTTTCAACTCGCTTTTTTGGGAGCAGGCCGCAAAAGCGCAGGATTGCCTCAGGCCCTCTTCTGCTTCCGGGCGGCAGGCTGAGCCTGTGGTTAATTCTTCTTCCTGATGGGAAAATAGAGTGACCTGTGCCTGTCCCAACACCTAGAGCTAGTCTCTCATTGGCTCCCCCTCTTCCCGTTCATCCTCAGGACAAATTGCAAGCTGTACGGAACAGGAGGTTAAAGGTGCTGGTTCTCCAAGGAGGGAGATTGCTAGTAAAGCGGCTGGAATGGCGAACCCGAGCACAAGGAGTTGAGAAATGAGGTGCGTTTTAGAAAGCTTTCCCGATCACATGGTGTACCACCTTCTGGGTTTCTCATGCATGTTTTCGATGTAGGAAGATGCCCTTGAACCTGGAGATTTGGGACCCATGGGATGGGTAACAGGCAGTATTACTTTAAAGGCTCTGCGTTTGCTCCCCCAAACTCACCAGAGCTCTCAGCCCCGAGAGTGTCCACCCTTATGTCTCATCCAGCTGTGGGTCTAGATATGGTCAATCCAGGTTGCATCACAGCCCCTGAACGAATTTTGTAAGAATTTCTCTCTCTTTCACTGTCTTTGTTTCACGGGCTTTTAAAAGTAATTTATTTTTATAATGGGGTTTAGCTGCTTTTCACGGCTGTGTTTATGCCGCTTTACACCCACTTGACTCACTTCCAGAGAGATATCAATACATAGGTTTTAAGATTCTTACTAGTCAGATATATTCTTGTGCGGTGAATAGGGGGTGTTGAGTCCAGTTCACTGAGCAAGGAGTAGGTCTTTCTATTACCTATTGGGTTTATGGAACGGTAGCTGAGCTTATTTGAAACCCTTGTTTTATTCATCACCCCACCTCACCTTTCCCGTTAAGCAGCATAGTGTGTCTTCTAAACGTGTGACTCTGTTCTGTTTTGTAATTCAGTTCAAGTGTAGCGGTTTTTACATTCCCTCTATAAGTGATAGCTTATGATAAGTGTCTTTTTCTGTGTGACTTATTTCACTTAGAATCGTCGTGCCTAAATCCACTCATCATGCTGCTACTAGCCTTATGACATTGATTTCATGGCTGAGTGATATTCCATTGTACATAAGGACCACCACTTCTTTATCCATTTTTCTCTTTCCAGGGATATTTAAGGTGTCATGAAGTGGAGGTTCTTGTCAACAGAGCAGCCCTAAACTTTGGGGTGCCTGTGTCTTGCTGATTTTTAGTTTTCCCAATTTATACGCCCATGAGTGGAAGTGCCCTATGCGCTCTAAGCTGTGTTTTTTCGATGTTTCAGGACACACCGTACACTTCTCCAGAGTGGCTGTTGGCAATTTACATCCCGCCCATCAGCGTAGCAAGGCTCCCATTTCTCCATGGCCTGTCCTGCATTTCTGGTTTTGACACTTTTTTCAGCATGGCCCTTTTGACCGATGGGCAGCGAGACTTCTTTGTAGCGCTGATTTGCCTTTCCAGGTTGCTTGGTTGGCCAAAAAGGGCGTATGCGTTTTTTCCTGAATATATTCAGGAAAAAACGCATACGCCCTTTTTGGCCAAGGGCATCATTGTCGACGTTTTGCCGCTTTTCATGTGCTTTACAGGCGATTCGAATCGACCTCCTGAAATCTGTTTCCTGCAATTCTGCCTTGCTTTCAAATCCTCTTCGTTGCCTTCCCTCAATATATTTGTGGACGAGAGTTATCATTTATAACTCTGCAGGTTTGTGAATTGCAGTGCCCCTGAGCTCCATTTTTCAACTCGCTTTTTTGGGAGCAGGCCGCAAAAGCGCAAGATTGCCTCAGGCCCTCTTCTGGTTCCGGGCGGCAGGCTGAGCCTGTGGTTAATTCTTCTTCCTGATGGGAAAATAGAGTGACCTGTGCCTGTCCCAACACCTAGAGCTAGTCTCTCATTGGCTCCCCCTCTTCCCGTTCATCCTCAGGACAAATTGCAAGCTGTACGGAACAGGAGGTTAAAGGTGCTGGTTCTCCAAGGAGGGAGATTGCTAGTAAAGCGGCTGGAATGGCGAACCCGAGCACAAGGAGTTGAGAAATGAGGTGCGTTTTAGAAAGCTTTCCCGATCACATGGTGTACCACCTTCTGGGTTTCTCATGCATGTTTTCGATGTAGGAAGATGCCCTTGAACCTGGAGATTTGGGACCCATGGGATGGGTAACAGGCAGTATTACTTTAAAGGCTCTGCGTTTGCTCCCCGAAACTCACCAAACCTCTCAGCCCCGAGAGTGTCCACCCTTATGTCTCATCCAGCTGTGGGTCTAGATATGGTCAACCCAGGTTGCATCACAGCCCCTGAACGAATTTTGTAAGAATTTCTCTCTCTTTCACTGTCTTTGTTTCACGGGCTTTTAAAAGTAATTTATTTTTATAATGGGGTTTAGCTGCTTTTCACGGCTGAGTTTACGCTGCTTTATACCCACTTGACTCACTTCCAGAGAGATATCAATACATAGGTTTTAAGATTCTTACTAGTCAGATATATTCTTGTGCGGTGAATAGGGGGTGTTGAGTCCAGTTCACTGGGCAAGGAGTAGGTCTTTCTATTACATATTGGGTTTATGGAACGGTATCTGAGCTCATTTGAAACCCTTGTTTTATGCATCACCCCACCTCACCTTTCCCGTTAAGCAGCCATAGTGTGTTTTCTAAACGTGTGACTCTGTTCTGTTTTGTAATTCAGTTCAAGTGTAGCGGCTTTTACATTCCCTCTATAAATGATAGCTTATGATAAGTGTCTTTTTCTGTGTGAATTATTTCACTTAGAATCGTCGTGCCTAAATCCACTCATCATGCTGCTACTAGCCTTATGACATTGATTTCATGGCTGAGTGATATTCCATTGTACATAAGGACCACCACTTCTTTATCCATTTTTCTCTTTCCTGGGATATTTAAGGTGTCATGAAGTGGAGGTTCTTGTCAACAGAGCAGCCCTAAACTTTGGGGTGCCTGTGTCTTGCTGATTTTTAGTTTTCCCAATTTATACGCCCATGAGTGGAAGTGCCCTATGCGCTCTAAGCTGTGTTTTTTCGATGTTTCAGGACACACCGTACACTTCTCCAGAGTGGCTGTTGGCAATTTACATCCCGCCCATCAGCGTAGCAAGGCTCCCATTTCTCCATGGCCTGTCCTGCATTTCTGGTTTTGACACTTTTTTCAGCATGGCCCTTTTGACCGATGGGCAGCGAGACTTCTTTGTAGCGCTGATTTGCCTTTCCAGGTTGCTTGGTTGGCCAAAAAGGGCGTATGCGTTTTTTCCTGAATATATTCAGGAAAAAACGCATACGCCCTTTTTGGCCAAGGGCATCATTGTCGACGTTTTGCCGCTTTTCATGTGCTTTACAGGCGATTCGAATCGACCTCCTGAAATCTGTTTCCTGCAATTCTGCCTTGCTTTCAAATCCTCTTCGTTGCCTTCCCTCAATATATTTGTGGACGAGAGTTATCATTTATAACTCTGCAGGTTTGTGAATTGCAGTGCCCCTGAGCTCCATTTTTCAACTCGCTTTTTTGGGAGCAGGCCGCAAAAGCGCAGGATTGCCTCAGGCCCTATTCTGCTTCCGGGCGGCAGGCTGAGCCTGTGGTTAATTCTTCTTCCTGATGGGAAAATAGAGTGACCTGTGCCTGTCCCAACACCTAGAGCTAGTCTCTCATTGGCTCCCCCTCTTCCCGTTCATCCTCAGGACAAATTGCAAGCTGTACGGAACAGGAGGTTAAAGGTGCTGGTTCTCCAAGGAGGGAGATTGCTAGTAAAGCGGCTGGAATGGCGAACCCGAGCACAAGGAGATGAGAAATGAGGTGCGTTTTAGAAAGCTTTCCCGATCACATGGTGTACCACCTTCTGGGTTTCTCATGCATGTTTTCGATGTAGGAAGATGCCCTTGAACCTGGAGATTTGGGACCCATGGGATGGGTAACAGGCAGTATTACTTTAAAGGCTCTGCGTTTGCTCCCCCAAACTCACCAAACCTCTCAGCCCCGAGAGTGTCCACCCTTATGTCTCATCCAGCTGTGGGTCTAGATATGGTCAATCCAGGTTGCATCACAGCCCCTGAACGAATTTTGTAAGAATTTCTCTCTCTTTCACTGTCTTTGTTTCACGGGCTTTTAAAAGTAATTTATTTTTATAATGGGGTTTAGCTGCTTTTCACGGCTGTGTTTATGCCGCTTTACACCCACTTGACTCACTTCCAGAGAGATATCAATACATAGGTTTTAAGATTCTTACTAGTCAGATATATTCTTGTGCGGTGAATAGGGGGTGTTGAGTCCAGTTCACTGAGCAAGGAGTAGGTCTTTCTATTACATATTGGGTTTATGGAACGGTAGCTGAGCTCATTTGAAATCCTTATTTTATTCATCACCCCACCTCACCTTTCCCGTTAAGCAGCCATAGTGTGTCTTGTAAACGTGTGACTCTGTTCTGTTTTGTAATTCAGTTCAAGTGTAGCGGTTTTTACATTCCCTCTATAAGTGATAGCTTATGATAAGTGTCTTTTTCTGTGTGACTTATTTCACTTAGAATCGTCGTGCCTACATCTTCTCCTCATGCTGCTACTAGCCTTATGACATTGATTTCATGGCTGAGTGATATTCCATTGTACATAAGGACCACCACTTCTTTATCCATTTTTCTCTTTCCAGGGATATTTAAGGTGTCATGAAGTGGAGGTTCTTGTCCACAGAGCAGCCCTAAACTTTGGGGTGCCTGTGTCTTGCTGATTTTTAGTTTTCCCAATTTATACGCCCATGAGTGGAAGTGCCCTATGCACTCTAAGCTGTGTTTTTTCGATGTTTCAGGACACACCGTACACTTCTCCAGAGTGGCTGTTGGCAATTTACATTCCGCCCATCAGCGTAGCAAGGCTCCCATTTCTCCATGGCCTGTCCTGCATTTCTGGTTTTGACACTTTTTTCAGCATGGCCCTTTTGACCGATGGGCAGCGAGACTTCTTTGTAGCGCTGATTTGCCTTTCCAGGTTGCTTGGTTGGCCAAAAAGGGCGTATGCGTTTTTTCCTGAATATATTCAGGAAAAAACGCATACGCCCTTTTTGGCCAAGGGCATCATTGTCGACGTTTTGCCGCTTTTCATGTGCTTTACAGGCGATTCGAATCGACCTCCTGAAATCTGTTTCCTGCAATTCTGCCTTGCTTTCAAATCCTCTTCGTTGCCTTCCCTCAATATATTTGTGGACGAGAGTTATCATTTATAACTCTGCAGGTTTGTGAATTGCAGTGCCCCTGAGCTCCATTTTTCAACTCGCTTTTTTGGGAGCAGGCCGCAAAAGCGCAGGATTGCCTCAGGCCCTATTCTGCTTCCGGGCGGCAGGCTGAGCCTGTGGTTAATTCTTCTTCCTGATGGGAAAATAGAGTGACCTGTGCCTGTCCCAACACCTAGAGCTAGTCTCTCATTGGCTCCCCCTCTTCCCGTTCATCCTCAGGACAAATTGCAAGCTGTACAGAACAGGAGGTTAAAGGTGCTGGTTCTCCAAGGAGGGAGATTGCTAGTAAAGCGGCTGGAATGGCGAACCCGAGCACAAGGAGATGAGAAATGAGGTGCGTTTTAGAAAGCTTTCCCGATCACATGGTGTACCACCTTCTGGGTTTCTCATGCATGTTTTCGATGTAGGAAGATGCCCTTGAACCTGGAGATTTGGGACCCATGGGATGGGTAACAGGCAGTATTACTTTAAAGGCTCTGCGTTTGCTCCCCCAAACTCACTAAAGCTCTCAGCCCCGAGAGTGTCCACCCTTATGTCTCATCCAGCTGTGGGTCTAGATATGGTCAATCCAGGTTGCATCACAGCCCCTGAACGAATTTTGTAAGAATTTCTCTCTCTTTCACTGTCTTTGTTTCACGGGCTTTTAAAAGTAATTTATTTTTATAATGGGGTTTAGCTGCTTTTCACGGCTGTGTTTATGCCGCTTTACACCCACTTGACTCACTTCCAGAGAGATATCAATACATAGGTTTTAAGATTCTTACTAGTCAGATATATTCTTGTGCGGTGAATAGGGGGTGTTGAGTCCAGTTCACTGGGCAAGGAGTAGGTCTTTCTATTACATATTGGGTTTATGGAACGGTAGCTGAGCTCATTTGAAACCCTTGTTTTATGCATCACCCCACCTCAGCTTTCCTGTTAAGCAGCCATAGTGTGTTTTCTAAACGTGTGACTCTGTTCTGTTTTGTAATTCAGTTCAAGTGTAGCGGTTTTTACATTCCCTCTATAACTGATAGCTTATGATAAGTGTCTTTTTCTGTGTGACTTATTTCACTTAGAATCGTCGTGCCTAAATCCACTCATCATGCTGCTACTAGCCTTATGACATTGATTTCATGGCTGAGTGATATTCCATTGTACATAAGGACCACCACTTTTTTATCCATTTTTCTCTTTCCTGGGATATTTAAGGTGTCATGAAGTGGAGGTTCTTGTCAACAGAGCAGCCCTAAACTTTGGGGTGCCTGTGTCTTGCTGATTTTTAGTTTTCCCAATTTATACGCCCATGAGTGGAAGTGCCCTATGCGCTCTAAGCTGTGTTTTTTCGATGTTTCAGGACACACCGTACACTTCTCCAGAGTGGCTGTTGGCAATTTACATCCCGCCCATCAGCGTAGCAAGGCTCCCATTTCTCCATGGCCTGTCCTGCATTTCTGGTTTTGACACTTTTTTCAGCATGGCCCTTTTGACCGATGGGCAGCGAGACTTCTTTGTAGCACTGATTTGCCTTTCCAGGTTTCTTGGTTGGCCAAAAAGGGCGTATGCGTTTTTTCCTGAATATATTCAGGAAAAAACGCATACGCCCTTTTTGGCCAAGGGCATCATTGTCGACGTTTTGCCGCTTTTCATGTGCTTTAAAGGCGATTCGAATCGACCTCCTGAAATCTGTTTCCTGCAATTCTGCCTTGCTTTGAAATCCTCTTCGTTGCCTTCCTTCAATATATTTGTGGACGAGCGTTATCATTTATAACTCTGCAGGTTTGTGAATTGCAGTGCCCCTGAGCTCCATTTTTCAACTCGCTTTTTTGGGAGCTGGCCGCAAAAGCGCAGGATTGCCTCAGGCCCTCTTCTGGTTCCGGGCGGCAGGCTGAGCCTGTGGTTAATTCTTCTTCCTGATGGGAAAATAGAGTGACCTGTGCCTGTCCCAACACCTAGAGCTAGTCTCTCATTGGCTCCCCCTCTTCCCGTTTATCCTCAGGACAAATTGCAAGCTGTACAGAACAGGAGGTTAAAGGTGCTGATTCTCCAAGGAGGGAGATTGCTAGTAAAGCGGCTGGAATGGCGAACCCGAGCACAAGGAGTTGAGAAATGAGGTGCGTTTTAGAAAGCTTTCCCGATCACATGGTGTACCACCTTCTGGGTTTCTCATGCATGTTTTCGATGTAGGAAGATGCCCTTGAACCTGGAGATTTGGGACCCATGGGATGGGTAACAGGCAGTATTACTTTAAAGGCTCTGCGTTTGCTCCCCCAAACTCACCAAACCTCTCAGCCCCGAGAGTGTCCACCCTTATGTCTCATCCAGCTGTGGGTCTAGATATGGTCAATCCAGGTTGCATCACAGCCCCTGAACGAATTTTGTAAGAATTTCTCTCTCTTTCACTGTCTTTGTTTCACGGGCTTTTAAAAGTAATTTATTTTTATAATGGGGTTTAGCTGCTTTTCACGGCTGTGTTTATGCCGCTTTACACCCACTTGACTCACTTCCAGAGAGATATCAATACATAGGTTTTAAGATTCTTACTAGTCAAATATATTCTTGTGTGGTGAATAGGGGGTGTTGAGTCCAGTTCACTGAGCAAGGAGTAGGTCTTTCTATTACATATTGGGTTTATGGAACGGTAGCTGAGCTCATTTGAAACCCTTGTTTTATTCATCACCCCACCTCACCTTTCCCGTTAAGCAGCCATAGTGTGTCTTCTAAACGTGTGACTCTGTTCTGTTTTGTAATTCAGTTCAAGTGTAGCGGTTTTTACATTCCCTCTATAACTGATAGCTTATGATAAGTGTCTTTTTCTGTGTGACTTATTTCACTTAGAATCGTCGTGCCTAAATCTACTCATCATGCTGCTACTAGCCTTATGACATTGATTTCATGGCTGAGTGATATTCCATTGTACATAAGGACCACCACTTCTTTATCCATTTTTCTCTTTCCAGGGATATTTAAGGTGTCATGAAGTGGAGGTTCTTGTCAACAGAGCAGCCCTAAACTTTGGGGTGCCTGTGTCTTGCTGATTTTTAGTTTTCCCAATTTATACGCCCATGAGTGGAAGTGCCCTATGCGCTCTAAGCTGTGTTTTTTCGATGTTTCAGGACACACCGTACACTTCTCCAGAGTGGCTGTTGGCAATTTACATCCCGCCCATCAGCGTAGCAAGGCTCCCATTTCTCCATGGCCTGTCCTGCATTTCTGGTTTTGACACTTTTTTCAGCATGGCCCTTTTGACCGATGGGCAGCGAGACTTCTTTGTAGCGCTGATTTGCCTTTCCAGGTTGCTTGGTTGGCCAAAAAGGGCGTATGCGTTTTTTCCTGAATATATTCAGGAAAAAACGCATACGCCCTTTTTGGCCAAGGGCATCATTGTCGACGTTTTGCCGCTTTTCATGTGCTTTACAGGTGATTCGATTCGAGCTCCTGAAATCTGTTTCCTGCAATTCTGCCTTGCTTTCAAATCCTCTTCGTTGCCTTCCCTCAATATATTTGTGGACGAGAGTTATCATTTATAACTCTGCAGGTTTGTGAATTGCAGTGCCCCTGAGCTCCATTTTTCAACTCGCTTTTTTGGGAGCTGGCCGCAAAAGCACAGGATTACCTCAGGCCCTCTTCTGGTTCCGGGCGGCAGGCTGAGCCTGTGGTTAATTCTTCTTCCTGATGGGAAAATAGAGTGACCTGTGCCTGTCCCAACACCTAGAGCTAGTCTCTCATTGGCTCCCCCTCTTCCCGTTTATCCTCAGGACAAATTGCAAGCTGTACAGAACAGGAGGTTAAAGGTGCTGATTCTCCAAGGAGGGAGATTGCTAGTAAAGCGGCTGGAATGGCGAACCCGAGCACAAGGAGATGAGAAATGAGGTGCATTTTAGAAAGCTTTCCCGATCACACGGTGTACCACCTTCTGGGTTTCTCATGCATGTTTTCGATGTAGGAAGATGCCCTTGAACCTGGAGATTTGGGACCCATGGGATGGGTAACAGGCAGTATTACTTTAAAGGCTCTGCGTTTGCTCCCCCAAACTCACCAAACCTCTCAGCCCCGAGAGTGTCCACCCTTATGTCTCATCCAGCTGTGGGTCTAGATATGGTCAATCCAGGTTGCATCACAGCCCCTGAACGAATTTTGTAAGAATTTCTCTCTCTTTCACTGTCTTTGTTTCACGGGCTTTTAAAAGTAATTTATTTTTATAATGGGGTTTAGCTGCTTTTCACGGCTGAGTTTACGCTGCTTTATACCCACTTGACTCACTTCCAGAGAGATATCAATACATAGGTTTTAAGATTCTTACTAGTCAGATATATTCTTGTGCGGTGAATAGGGGGTGTTGAGTCCAGTTCACTGGGCAAGGAGTAGGTCTGTCTATTACATATTGGGTTTATGGAACGGTATCTGAGCTAATTTGAAACCCTTGTTTTATGCATCACCCCACCTCACCTTTCCCGTTAAGCAGCCATAGTGTGTCTTCTAAACGTGTGACTCTGTTCTGTTTTGTAATTCAGTTCAAGTGTAGCGGTTATTACATTCCCTCTATAAGTGATAGCTTATGATAAGTGTCTTTTTTTGTGTGACTTATTTCACTTAGAATCGTCGTGCCTAAATCCACTCATCTTGCTGCTACTAGCCTTATGACATTGATTTCATGGCTGAGTGATATTCCATTGTACATAAGGACCACCACTTCTTTATCCATTTTTCTCTTTCCAGGGATATTTAAGGTGTCATGAAGTGGAGGTTCTTGTCAACAGAGCAGCCCTAAACTTTGGGGTGCCTGTGTCTTGTTAATTATAATTTACCCAATTTATACGCCCATGAGTGGAAGTGCCCTATGCGCTCTAAGCTGTGTTTTTTCGATGTTTCAGGACACACCGTACACTTCTCCAGAGTGGCTGTTGGCAATTTACATCCCGCCCATCAGCGTAGCAAGGCTCCCATTTCTCCATGGCCTGTCCTGCATTTCTGGTTTTGACACTTTTTTCAGCATGGCCCTTTTGACCGATGGGCAGCGAGACTTCTTTGTAGCGCTGATTTGCCTTTCCAGGTTGCTTGGTTGGCCAAAAAGGGCGTATGCGTTTTTTCCTGAATATATTCAGGAAAAAACGCATACGCCCTTTTTGGCCAAGGGCATCATTGTCGACGTTTTGCCGCTTTTCATGTGCTTTACAGGCGATTCGAATCGACCTCCTGAAATCTGTTTCCTGCAATTCTGCCTTGCTTTCAAATCCTCTTCGTTGCCTTCCCTCAATATATTTGTGGACGAGAGTTATCATTTATAACTCTGCAGGTTTGTGAATTGCAGTGCCCCTGAGCTCCATTTTTCAACTCGCTTTTTTGGGAGCTGGCCGCAAAAGCGCAGGATTGCCTCAGGCCCTCTTCTGGTTCCGGGCGGCAGGCTGAGCCTGTGGTTAATTCTTCTTCCTGATGGGAAAATAGAGTGACCTGTGCCTGTCCCAACACCTAGAGCTAGTCTCTCATTGGCTCCCCCTCTTCCCGTTCATCCTCAGGACAAATTGCAAGCTGTACGGAACAGGAGGTTAAAGGTGCTGGTTCTCCAAGGAGGGAGATTGCTAGTAAAGCAGCTGGAATGGCGAACCCGAGCACAAGGAGATGAGAATTGAGGTGCGTTTTAGAAAGCTTTCCCGATCACATGGTGTACCACCTTCTGGGTTTCTCATGCATGTTTTCGATGTAGGAAGATGCCCTTGAACCTGGAGATTTGGGACCCATGGGATGGGTAACAGGCAGTATTACTTTAAAGGCTCTGCGTTTGCTCCCCCAAACTCACCAAACCTCTCAGCCCCGAGAGTGTCCACCCTTATGTCTCATCCAGCTGTGGGTCTAGATATGGT
The DNA here is from genome assembly GCF_028023285.1 of Balaenoptera ricei. Taxonomy (NCBI): domain Eukaryota; kingdom Metazoa; phylum Chordata; class Mammalia; order Artiodactyla; family Balaenopteridae; genus Balaenoptera; species Balaenoptera ricei. Next base: position 138,303 of record NW_026777519.1, read on the forward strand.
CAATCCAGGTTGCATCACAGCCCCTGAACGAATTTTGTAAGAATTTCTCTCTCTTTCACTGTCTTTGTTTCACGGGCTTTTAAAAGTAATTTATTTTTATAATTGGGTTTAGCTGCTTTTCACGGCTGTGTTTATGCCGCTTTACACCCACTTGACTCACTTCCAGAGAGATATCAATACATAGGTTTTAAGATTCTTACTAGTCAGATATATTCTTGTGCGGTGAATAGGGGGTGTTGAGTCCAGTTCACTGAGCAAGGAGTAGGTCTTTCTATTACATATTGCGTTTATGGAACGGTAGCTGAGCTCATTTGAAACCCTTGTTTTATTCATCACCCCACCTCACCTTTCCCGTTAAGCAGCCATAGTGTGTCTTCTAAACGTGTGACTCTGTTCTGTTTTGTAATTCAGTTCAAGTGTAGCGGTTTTTACATTCCCTCTATAACTGATAGCTTATGATAAGTGTCTTTTTCTGTGTGACTTATTTCACTTAGAATCGTCGTGCCTAAATCCACTCATCATGCTGCTACTAGCCTTATGACATTCATTTCATGGCTGAGTGATATTCCATTGTACATAAGGACCACCACTTCTTTATCCATTTTTCTCTTTCCAGGGATATTTAAGGTGTCATGAAGTGGAGGTTCTTGTCAACAGAGCAGCCCTAAACTTTGGGGTGCCTGTGTCTTGCTGATTTTTAGTTTTCCCAATTTATACGCCCATGAGTGGAAGTGCCCTATGCGCTCTAAGCTGTGTTTTTTCGATGTTTCAGGACACACCATACACTTCTCCAGAGTGGCTGTTGGCAATTTACATCCCGCCCATCAGCGTAGCAAGGCTCCCATTTCTCCATGGCCTGTCCTGCATTTCTGGTTTTGACACTTTTTTCAGCATGGCCCTTTTGACCGATGGGCAGCGAGACTTCTTTGTAGCACTGATTTGCCTTTCCAGGTTGCTTGGTTGGCCAAAAAGGGCGTATGCGTTTTTTCCTGAATATATTCAGGAAAAAACGCATACGCCCTTTTTGGCCAAGGGCATCATTGTCGACGTTTTGCCGCTTTTCATGGCTTTAAAGGCGATTCGAATCGACCTCCTGAAATCTGTTTCCTGCAATTCTGCCTTGCTTTGAAATCCTCTTCGTTGCCTTCCTTCAATATATTTGTGGACGAGAGTTATCATTTATAACTCTGCAGGTTTGTGAATTGCAGTGCCCCTGAGCTCCATTTTTCAACTCGCTTTTTTGGGAGCTGGCCGCAAAAGCGCAGGATTGCCTCAGGCCCTCTTCTGGTTCCGGGCGGCAGGCTGAGCCTGTGGTTAATTCTTCTTCCTGATGGGAAAATAGAGTGACCTGTGCCTGTCCCAACACCTAGAGCTAGTCTCTCATTGGCTCCCCCTCTTCCCGTTTATCCTCAGGACAAATTGCAAGCTGTACAGAACAGGAGGTTAAAGGTGCTGATTCTCCAAGGAGGGAGATTGCTAGTAAAGCGGCTGGAATGGCGAACCCGAGCACAAGGAGTTGAGAAATGAGGTGCGTTTTAGAAAGCTTTCCCGATCACATGGTGTACCACCTTCTGGGTTTCTCATGCATGTTTTCGATGTAGGAAGATGCCCTTGAACCTGGAGATTTGGGACCCATGGGATGGGTAACAGGCAGTATTACTTTAAAGGGTCTGCGTTTGCTCCCCCAAACTCACCAAACCTCTCAGCCCCGAGAGTGTCCACCCTTATGTCTCATCCAGCTGTGGGTCTAGATATGGTCAATCCAGGTTGCATCACAGCCCCTGAACGAATTTTGTAAGAATTTCTCTCTCTTTCACTGTCTTTGTTTCACGGGCTTTTAAAAGTAATTTATTTTTATAATGGGGTTTAGCTGCTTTTCACGGCTGTGTTTATGCCGCTTTACACCCACTTGACTCACTTCCAGAGAGATATCAATACATAGGTTTTAAGATTCTTACTAGTCAAATATATTCTTGTGTGGTGAATAGGGGGTGTTGAGTCCAGTTCACTGAGCAAGGAGTAGGTCTTTCTATTACATATTGGGTTTATGGAACGGTAGCTGAGCTCATTTGAAACCCTTGTTTTATTCATCACCCCACCTCACCTTTCCCGTTAAGCAGCCATAGTGTGTCTTCTAAACGTGTGACTCTGTTCTGTTTTGTAATTCAGTTCAAGTGTAGCGGTTTTTACATTCCCTCTATAACTGATAGCTTATGATAAGTGTCTTTTTCTGTGTGACTTATTTCACTTAGAATCGTCGTGCCTAAATCTACTCATCATGCTGCTACTAGCCTTATGACATTGATTTCATGGCTGAGTGATATTCCATTGTACATAAGGACCACCACTTCTTTATCCATTTTTCTCTTTCCAGGGATATTTAAGGTGTCATGAAGTGGAGGTTCTTGTCAACAGAGCAGCCCTAAACTTTGGGGTGCCTGTGTCTTGCTGATTTTTAGTTTTCCCAATTTATACGCCCATGAGTGGAAGTGCCCTATGCGCTCTAAGCTGTGTTTTTTCGATGTTTCAGGACACACCGTACACTTCTCCAGAGTGGCTGTTGGCAATTTACATCCCGCCCATCAGCGTAGCAAGGCTCCCATTTCTCCATGGCCTGTCCTGCATTTCTGGTTTTGACACTTTTTTCAGCATGGCCCTTTTGACCGATGGGCAGCGAGACTTCTTTGTAGCGCTGATTTGCCTTTCCAGGTTGCTTGGTTGGCCAAAAAGGGCGTATGCGTTTTTTCCTGAATATATTCAGGAAAAAACGCATACGCCCTTTTTGGCCAAGGGCATCATTGTCGACGTTTTGCCGCTTTTCATGTGCTTTACAGGTGATTCGATTCGAGCTCCTGAAATCTGTTTCCTGCAATTCTGCCTTGCTTTCAAATCCTCTTCGTTGCCTTCCCTCAATATATTTGTGGACGAGAGTTATCATTTATAACTCTGCAGGTTTGTGAATTGCAGTGCCCCTGAGCTCCATTTTTCAACTCGCTTTTTTGGGAGCTGGCCGCAAAAGCACAGGATTACCTCAGGCCCTCTTCTGGTTCCGGGCGGCAGGCTGAGCCTGTGGTTAATTCTTCTTCCTGATGGGAAAATAGAGTGACCTGTGCCTGTCCCAACACCTAGAGCTAGTCTCTCATTGGCTCCCCCTCTTCCCGTTTATCCTCAGGACAAATTGCAAGCTGTACAGAACAGGAGGTTAAAGGTGCTGATTCTCCAAGGAGGGAGATTGCTAGTAAAGCGGCTGGAATGGCGAACCCGAGCACAAGGAGATGAGAAATGAGGTGCATTTTAGAAAGCTTTCCCGATCACACGGTGTACCACCTTCTGGGTTTCTCATGCATGTTTTCGATGTAGGAAGATGCCCTTGAACCTGGAGATTTGGGACCCATGGGATGGGTAACAGGCAGTATTACTTTAAAGGCTCTGCGTTTGCTCCCCCAAACTCACCAAACCTCTCAGCCCCGAGAGTGTCCACCCTTATGTCTCATCCAGCTGTGGGTCTAGATATGGTCAATCCAGGTTGCATCACAGCCCCTGAACGAATTTTGTAAGAATTTCTCTCTCTTTCACTGTCTTTGTTTCACGGGCTTTTAAAAGTAATTTATTTTTATAATGGGGTTTAGCTGCTTTTCACGGCTGAGTTTACGCTGCTTTATACCCACTTGACTCACTTCCAGAGAGATATCAATACATAGGTTTTAAGATTCTTACTAGTCAGATATATTCTTGTGCGGTGAATAGGGGGTGTTGAGTCCAGTTCACTGGGCAAGGAGTAGGTCTTTCTATTACATATTGGGTTTATGGAACGGTATCTGAGCTAATTTGAAACCCTTGTTTTATGCATCACCCCACCTCACCTTTCCCGTTAAGCAGCCATAGTGTGTCTTCTAAACGTGTGACTCTGTTCTGTTTTGTAATTCAGTTCAAGTGTAGCGGTTATTACATTCCCTCTATAAGTGATAGCTTATGATAAGTGTCTTTTTTTGTGTGACTTATTTCACTTAGAATCGTCGTGCCTAAATCCACTCATCTTGCTGCTACTAGCCTTATGACATTGATTTCATGGCTGAGTGATATTCCATTGTACATAAGGACCACCACTTCTTTATCCATTTTTCTCTTTCCAGGGATATTTAAGGTGTCATGAAGTGGAGGTTCTTGTCAACAGAGCAGCCCTAAACTTTGGGGTGCCTGTGTCTTGTTAATTATAATTTACCCAATTTATACGCCCATGAGTGGAAGTGCCCTATGCGCTCTAAGCTGTGTTTTTTCGATGTTTCAGGACACACCGTACACTTCTCCAGAGTGGCTGTTGGCAATTTACATCCCGCCCATCAGCGTAGCAAGGCTCCCATTTCTCCATGGCCTGTCCTGCATTTCTGGTTTTGACACTTTTTTCAGCATGGCCCTTTTGACCGATGGGCAGCGAGACTTCTTTGTAGCGCTGATTTGCCTTTCCAGGTTGCTTGGTTGGCCAAAAAGGGCGTATGCGTTTTTTCCTGAATATATTCAGGAAAAAACGCATACGCCCTTTTTGGCCAAGGGCATCATTGTCGACGTTTTGCCGCTTTTCATGTGCTTTACAGGCGATTCGAATCGACCTCCTGAAATCTGTTTCCTGCAATTCTGCCTTGCTTTCAAATCCTCTTCGTTGCCTTCCCTCAATATATTTGTGGACGAGAGTTATCATTTATAACTCTGCAGGTTTGTGAATTGCAGTGCCCCTGAGCTCCATTTTTCAACTCGCTTTTTTGGGAGCTGGCCGCAAAAGCGCAGGATTGCCTCAGGCCCTCTTCTGGTTCCGGGCGGCAGGCTGAGCCTGTGGTTAATTCTTCTTCCTGATGGGAAAATAGAGTGACCTGTGCCTGTCCCAACACCTAGAGCTAGTCTCTCATTGGCTCCCCCTCTTCCCGTTCATCCTCAGGACAAATTGCAAGCTGTACGGAACAGGAGGTTAAAGGTGCTGGTTCTCCAAGGAGGGAGATTGCTAGTAAAGCAGCTGGAATGGCGAACCCGAGCACAAGGAGATGAGAATTGAGGTGCGTTTTAGAAAGCTTTCCCGATCACATGGTGTACCACCTTCTGGGTTTCTCATGCATGTTTTCGATGTAGGAAGATGCCCTTGAACCTGGAGATTTGGGACCCATGGGATGGGTAACAGGCAGTATTACTTTAAAGGCTCTGCGTTTGCTCCCCCAAACTCACCAAACCTCTCAGCCCCGAGAGTGTCCACCCTTATGTCTCATCCAGCTGTGGGTCTAGATATGGTCAATCCAGGTTGCATCACAGCCCCTGAACGAATTTTGTAAGAATTTCTCTCTCTTTCACTGTCTTTGTTTCACGGGCTTTTAAAAGTAATTTATTTTTATAATTGGGTTTAGCTGCTTTTCACGGCTGTGTTTATGCCGCTTTACACCCACTTGACTCACTTCCAGAGAGATATCAATACATAGGTTTTAAGATTCTTACTAGTCAGATATATTCTTGTGCGGTGAATAGGGGGTGTTGAGTCCAGTTCACTGAGCAAGGAGTAGGTCTTTCTATTACATATTGCGTTTATGGAACGGTAGCTGAGCTCATTTGAAACCCTGGTTTTATTCATCACCCCACCTCACCTTTCCCGTTAAGCAGCCATAGTGTGTCTTCTAAACGTGTGACTCTGTTCTGTTTTGTAATTCAGTTCAAGTGTAGCGGTTTTTACATTCCCTCTATAACTGATAGCTTATGATAAGTGTCTTTTTCTGTGTGACTTATTTCACTTAGAATCGTCGTGCCTAAATCCACTCATCATGCTGCTACTAGCCTTATGACATTCATTTCATGGCTGAGTGATATTCCATTGTACATAAGGACCACCACTTCTTTATCCATTTTTCTCTTTCCAGGGATATTTAAGGTGTCATGAAGTGGAGGTTCTTGTCAACAGAGCAGCCCTAAACTTTGGGGTGCCTGTGTCTTGCTGATTTTTAGTTTTCCCAATTTATACGCCCATGAGTGGAAGTGCCCTATGTGCTCTAAGCTGTGTTTTTTCGATGTTTCAGGACACACCATACACTTCTCCAGAGTGGCTGTTGGCAATTTACATCCCGCCCATCAGCGTAGCAAGGCTCCCATTTCTCCATGGCCTGTCCTGCATTTCTGGTTTTGACACTTTTTTCAGCATGGCCCTTTTGACCGATGGGCAGCGAGACTTCTTTGTAGCACTGATTTGCCTTTCCAGGTTGCTTGGTTGGCCAAAAAGGGCGTATGCGTTTTTTCCTGAATATATTCAGGAAAAAACGCATACGCCCTTTTTGGCCAAGGGCATCATTGTCGACGTTTTGCCGCTTTTCATGGCTTTAAAGGCGATTCGAATCGACCTCCTGAAATCTGTTTCCTGCAATTCTGCCTTGCTTTGAAATCCTCTTCGTTGCCTTCCTTCAATATATTTGTGGACGAGAGTTATCATTTATAACTCTGCAGGTTTGTGAATTGCAGTGCCCCTGAGCTCCATTTTTCAACTCGCTTTTTTGGGAGCTGGCCGCAAAAGCGCAGGATTGCCTCAGGCCCTCTTCTGGTTCCGGGCGGCAGGCTGAGCCTGTGGTTAATTCTTCTTCCTGATGGGAAAATAGAGTGACCTGTGCCTGTCCCAACACCTAGAGCTAGTCTCTCAATGGCCCCCCCTCTTCCCGTTTATCCTCAGGACAAATTGCAAGCTGTACAGAACAGGAGGTTAAAGGTGCTGATTCTCCAAGGAGGGAGATTGCTAGTAAAGCGGCTGGAATGGCGAACCCGAGCACAAGGAGATGAGAAATTAGGTGCATTTTAGAAAGCTTTCCCGATCACACGGTGTACCACCTTCTGGGTTTCTCATGCATGTTTTCGATGTAGGAAGATGCCCTTGAACCTGGAGATTTGGGACCCATGGGATGGGTAACAGGCAGTATTACTTTAAAGGCTCTGCGTTTGCTCCCCCAAACTCACCAAACCTCTCAGCCCCGAGAGTGTCCACCCTTATGTCTCATCCAGCTGTGGGTCTAGATATGGTCAATCCAGGTTGCATCACAGCCCCTGAACGAATTTTGTAAGAATTTCTCTCTCTTTCACTGTCTTTGTTTCACGGGCTTTTAAAAGTAATTTATTTTTATAATGGGGTTTAGCTGCTTTTCACGGCTGAGTTTACGCTGCTTTATACCCACTTGACTCACTTCCAGAGAGATATCAATACATAGGTTTTAAGATTCTTACTAGTCAGATATATTCTTGTGCGGTGAATAGGGGGTGTTGAGTCCAGTTCACTGGGCAAGGAGTAGGTCTTTCTATTACATATTGGGTTTATGGAACGGTATCTGAGCTAATTTGAAACCCTTGTTTTATGCATCACCCCACCTCACCTTTCCCGTTAAGCAGCCATAGTGTGTCTTCTAAACGTGTGACTCTGTTCTGTTTTGTAATTCAGTTCAAGTGTAGCGGTTATTACATTCCCTCTATAAGTGATAGCTTATGATAAGTGTCTTTTTTTGTGTGACTTATTTCACTTAGAATCGTCGTGCCTAAATCCACTCATCTTGCTGCTACTAGCCTTATGACATTGATTTCATGGCTGAGTGATATTCCATTGTACATAAGGACCACCACTTCTTTATCCATTTTTCTCTTTCCAGGGATATTTAAGGTGTCATGAAGTGGAGGTTCTTGTCAACAGAGCAGCCCTAAACTTTGGGGTGCCTGTGTCTTGTTAATTATAATTTACCCAATTTATACGCCCATGAGTGGAAGTGCCCTATGCGCTCTAAGCTGTGTTTTTTCGATGTTTCAGGACACACCGTACACTTCTCCAGAGTGGCTGTTGGCAATTTACATCCCGCCCATCAGCGTAGCAAGGCTCCCATTTCTCCATGGCCTGTCCTGCATTTCTGGTTTTGACACTTTTTTCAGCATGGCCCTTTTGACCGATGGGCAGCGAGACTTCTTTGTAGCGCTGATTTGCCTTTCCAGGTTGCTTGGTTGGCCAAAAAGGGCGTATGCGTTTTTTCCTGAATATATTCAGGAAAAAACGCATACGCCCTTTTTGGCCAAGGGCATCATTGTCGACGTTTTGCCGCTTTTCATGTGCTTTACAGGCGATTCGAATCGACCTCCTGAAATCTGTTTCCTGCAATTCTGCCTTGCTTTCAAATCCTCTTCGTTGCCTTCCCTCAATATATTTGTGGACGAGAGTTATCATTTATAACTCTGCAGGTTTGTGAATTGCAGTGCCCCTGAGCTCCATTTTTCAACTCGCTTTTTTGGGAGCTGGCCGCAAAAGCGCAGGATTGCCTCAGGCCCTCTTCTGGTTCCGGGCGGCAGGCTGAGCCTGTGGTTAATTCTTCTTCCTGATGGGAAAATAGAGTGACCTGTGCCTGTCCCAACACCTAGAGCTAGTCTCTCAATGGCCCCCCCTCTTCCCGTTTATCCTCAGGACAAATTGCAAGCTGTACGGAACAGGAGGTTAAAGGTGCTGATTCTCCAAGGAGGGAGATTGCTAGTAAAGCGGCTGGAATGGCGAACCCGAGCACAAGGAGATGAGAATTGAGGTGCGTTTTAGAAAGCTTTCCCGATCACACGGTGTACCACCTTCTGGGTTTCTCATGCATGTTTTCGATGTAGGAAGATGCCCTTGAACCTGGAGATTTGGGACCCATGGGATGGGTAACAGGCAGTATTACTTTAAAGGCTCTGCGTTTGCTCCCCCAAACTCACCAAACCTCTCAGCCCCGAGAGTGTCCACCCTTATGTCTCATCCAGCTGTGGGTCTAGATATGGTCAATCCAGGTTGCATCACAGCCCCTGAACGAATTTTGTAAGAATTTCTCTCTCTTTCACTGTCTTTGTTTCACGGGCTTTTAAAAGTAATTTATTTTTATAATGGGGTTTAGCTGCTTTTCACGGCTGAGTTTACGCTGCTTTATACCCACTTGACTCACTTCCAGAGAGATATCAATACATAGGTTTTAAGATTCTTACTAGTCAGATATATTCTTGTGCGGTGAATAGGGGGTGTTGAGTCCAGTTCACTGGGCAAGGAGTAGGTCTTTCTATTACATATTGCGTTTATGGAACGGTAGCTGAGCTCATTTGAAACCCTTGTTTTATGCATCACCCCACCTCACCTTTCCCGTTAAGCAGCCATAGTGTGTCTTCTAAACGTGTGACTCTGTTCTGTTTTGTAATTCAGTTCAAGTGTAGCGGTTATTACATTCCCTCTATAAGTGATAGCTTATGATAAGTGTCTTTTTTTGTGTGACTTATTTCACTTAGAATCGTCGTGCCTAAATCCACTCATCTTGCTGCTACTAGCCTTATGACATTGATTTCATGGCTGAGTGATATTCCATTGTACATAAGGACCACCACTTCTTTATCCATTTTTCTCCTTCCAGGGATATTTAAGGTGTCATGAAGTGGAGGTTCTTGTCAACAGAGCAGCCCTAAACTTTGGGGTGCCTGTGTCTTGTTAATTATAATTTACCCAATTTATACGCCCATGAGTGGAAGTGCCCTATGCGCTCTAAGCTGTGTTTTTTCGATGTTTCAGGACACACCGTACACTTCTCCAGAGTGGCTGTTGGCAATTTACATCCCGCCCATCAGCGTAGCAAGGCTCCCATTTCTCCATGGCCTGTCCTGCATTTCTGGTTTTGACACTTTTTTCAGCATGGCCCTTTTGACCGATGGGCAGCGAGACTTCTTTGTAGCGCTGATTTGCCTTTCCAGGTTGCTTGGTTGGCCAAAAAGGGCGTATGCGTTTTTTCCTGAATATATTCAGGAAAAAACGCATACGCCCTTTTTGGCCAAGGGCATCATTGTCGACGTTTTGCCGCTTTTCATGTGCTTTACAGGCGATTCGAATCGACCTCCTGAAATCTGTTTCCTGCAATTCTGCCTTGCTTTCAAATCCTCTTCGTTTCCTTCCCTCAATATATTTGTGGACGAGAGTTATCATTTATAACTCTGCAGGTTTGTGAATTGCAGTGCCCCTGAGCTCCATTTTTCAACTCGCTTTTTTGGGAGCTGGCCGCAAAAGCGCAGGATTGCCTCAGGCCCTCTTCTGGTTCCGGGCGGCAGGCTGAGCCTGTGGTTAATTCTTCTTCCTGATGGGAAAATAGAGTGACCTGTGCCTGTCCCAACACCTAGAGCTAGTCTCTCATTGGCTCCCCCTCTTCCCGTTCATCCTCAGGACAAATTGCAAGCTGTACGGAACAGGAGGTTAAAGGTGCTGGTTCTCCAAGGAGGGAGATTGCTAGTAAAGCAGCTGGAATGGCGAACCCGAGCACAAGGAGATGAGAAATGAGGTGCGTTTTAGAAAGCTTTCCCGATCACATGGTGTACCACCTTCTGGGTTTCTCATGCATGTTTTCGATGTAGGAAGATGCCCTTGAACCTGGAGATTTGGGACCCATGGGATGGGTAACAGGCAGTATTACTTTAAAGGCTCTGCGTTTGCTCCCCCAAACTCACCAAACCTCTCAGCCCCGAGAGTGTCCACCCTTATGTCTCATCCAGCTGTGGGTCTAGATATGGTCAATCCAGGTTGCATCACAGCCCCTGAACGAATTTTGTAAGAATTTCTCTCTCTTTCACTGTCTTTGTTTCACGGGCTTTTAAAAGTAATTTATTTTTATAATGGGGTTTAGCTGCTTTTCACGGCTGTGTTTATGCCGCTTTACACCCACTTGACTCACTTCCAGAGAGATATCAATACATAGGTTTTAAGATTCTTACTAGTCAAATATATTCTTGTGCGGTGAATAGGGGGTGTTGAGTCCAGTTCACTGAGCAAGGAGTAGGTCTTTCTATTACATATTGGGTTTATGGAACGGTAGCTGAGCTCATTTGAAACCCTTGTTTTATTCATCACCCCACCTCACCTTTCCCGTTAAGCAGCCATAGTGTGTCTTCTAAACGTGTGACTCTGTTCTGTTTTGTAATTCAGTTCAAGTGTAGCGGTTTTTACATTCCCTCTATAACTGATAGCTTATGATAAGTGTCTTTTTCTGTGTGACTTATTTCACTTAGAATCGTCGTGCCTAAATCCACTCATCATGCTGCTACTAGCCTTATGACATTGATTTCATGGCTGAGTGATATTCCATTGTACATAAGGACCACCACTTCTTTATCCATTTTTCTCTTTCCAGGGATATTTAAGGTGTCATGAAGTGGAGGTTCTTGTCAACAGAGCAGCCCTAAACTTTGGGGTGCCTGTGTCTTGCTGATTTTTAGTTTTCCCAATTTATACGCCCATGAGTGGAAGTGCCCTATGCGCTCTAAGCTGTGTTTTTTCGATGTTTCAGGACACACCGTACACTTCTCCAGAGTGGCTGTTGGCAATTTACATCCCGCCCATCAGCGTAGCAAGGCTCCCATTTCTCCATGGCCTGTCCTGCATTTCTGGTTTTGACACTTTTTTCAGCATGGCCCTTTTGACCGATGGGCAGCGAGACTTCTTTGTAGCGCTGATTTGCCTTTCCAGGTTGCTTGGTTGGCCAAAAAGGGCGTATGCGTTTTTTCCTGAATATATTCAGGAAAAAACGCATACGCCCTTTTTGGCCAAGGGCATCATTGTCGACGTTTTGCCGCTTTTCATGTGCTTTACAGGTGATTCGATTCGAGCTCCTGAAATCTGTTTCCTGCAATTCTGCCTTGCTTTCAAATCCTCTTCGTTGCCTTCCCTCAATATATTTGTGGACGAGAGTTATCATTTATAACTCTGCAGGTTTGTGAATTGCAGTGCCACTGAGCTCCATTTTTCAACTCGCTTTTTTGGGAGCTGGCCGCAAAAGCGCAGGATTGCCTCAGGCCCTCTTCTGGTTCCAGGCGGCAGGCTGAGCCTGTGGTTAATTCTTCTTCCTGATGGGAAAATAGAGTGACCTGTGCCTGTCCCAACACCTAGAGCTAGTCTCTCATTGGCTCCCCCTCTTCCCGTTCATCCTCAGGACAAATTGCAAGCTGTACGGAACAGGAGGTTAAAGGTGCTGATTCTCCAAGGAGGGAGATTGCTAGTAAAGGGGCTGGAATGGCGAACCCGAGCACAAGGAGTTGAGAAATGAGGTGCGTTTTAGAAAGCTTTCCCGATCACATGGTGTACCACCTTCTGGGTTTCTCATGCATGTTTTCGATGTAGGAAGATGCCCTTGAACCTGGAGATTTGGGACCCATGGGATGGGTAACAGGCAGTATTACTTTAAAGGCTCTGCCTTTGCTCCCCCAAACTCACCAAACCTCTCAGCCCCGAGAGTGTCCACCCTTATGTCTCATCCAGCTGTGGGTCTAGATATGGTCAATCCAGGTTGCATCACAGCCCCTGAACGAATTTTGTAAGAATTTCTCTCTCTTTCACTGTCTTTGTTTCACGGGCTTTTAAAAGTAATTTATTTTTATAATGGGGTTTAGCTGCTTTTCACGGCTGTGTTTATGCCGCTTTACACCCACTTGACTCACTTCCAGAGAGATATCAATACATAGGTTTTAAGATTCTTACTAGTCAGATATATTCTTGTGCGGTGAATAGGGGGTGTTGAGTCCAGTTCACTGAGCAAGGAGTAGGTCTTTCTATTACATATTGGGTTTATGGAACGGTAGCTGAGCTCATTTGAAACCCTTGTTTTATTCATCACCCCACCTCACCTTTCCCGTTAAGCAGCCATAGTGTGTCTTCTAAACGTGTGACTCTGTTCTGTTTTGTAATTCAGTTCAAGTGTAGCGGTTTTTACATTCCCTCTATAACTGATAGCTTATGATAAGTGTCTTTTTCTGTGTGACTTATTTCACTTAGAATCGTCGTGCCTAAATCCACTCATCATGCTGCTACTAGCCTTATGACATTGATTTCATGGCTGAGTGATATTCCATTGTACATAAGGACCACCACTTCTTTATCCATTTTTCTCTTTCCAGGGATATTTAAGGTGTCATGAAGTGGAGGTTCTTGTCAACAGAGCAGCCCTAAACTTTGGGGTGCCTGTGTCTTGCTGATTTTTAGTTTTCCCAATTTATACGCCCATGAGTGGAAGTGCCCTATGCGCTCTAAGCTGTGTTTTTTCGATGTTTCAGGACACACCGTACACTTCTCCAGAGTGGCTGTTGGCAATTTACATCCCGCCCATCAGCGTAGCAAGGCTCCCATTTCTCCATGGCCTGTCCTGCATTTCTGGTTTTGACACTTTTTTCAGCATGGCCCTTTTGACCGATGGGCAGCGAGACTTCTTTGTAGCACTGATTTGCCTTTCCAGGTTTCTTGGTTGGCCAAAAAGGGCGTATGCGTTTTTTCCTGAATATATTCAGGAAAAAACGCATACGCCCTTTTTGGCCAAGGGCATCATTGTCGACGTTTTGCCGCTTTTCATGTGCTTTAAAGGCGATTCGAATCGACCTCCTGAAATCTGTTTCCTGCAATTCTGCCTTGCTTTGAAATCCTCTTCGTTGCCTTCCTTCAATATATTTGTGGACGAGCGTTATCATTTATAACTCTGCAGGTTTGTGAATTGCAGTGCCCCTGAGCTCCATTTTTCAACTCGCTTTTTTGGGAGCTGGCCGCAAAAGCGCAGGATTGCCTCAGGCCCTCTTCTGGTTCCGGGCGGCAGGCTGAGCCTGTGGTTAATTCTTCTTCCTGATGGGAAAATAGAGTGACCTGTGCCTGTCCCAACACCTAGAGCTAGTCTCTCATTGGCTCCCCCTCTTCCCGTTTATCCTCAGGACAAATTGCAAGCTGTACAGAACAGGAGGTTAAAGGTGCTGATTCTCCAAGGAGGGAGATTGCTAGTAAAGCGGCTGGAATGGCGAACCCGAGCACAAGGAGTTGAGAAATGAGGTGCGTTTTAGAAAGCTTTCCCGATCACATGGTGTACCACCTTCTGGGTTTCTCATGCATGTTTTCGATGTAGGAAGATGCCCTTGAACCTGGAGATTTGGGACCCATGGGATGGGTAACAGGCAGTATTACTTTAAAGGCTCTGCGTTTGCTCCCCCAAACTCACCAAACCTCTCAGCCCCGAGAGTGTCCACCCTTATGTCTCATCCAGCTGTGGGTCTAGATATGGTCAATCCAGGTTGCATCACAGCCCCTGAACGAATTTTGTAAGAATTTCTCTCTCTTTCACTGTCTTTGTTTCACGGGCTTTTAAAAGTAATTTATTTTTATAATGGGGTTTAGCTGCTTTTCACGGCTGTGTTTATGCCGCTTTACACCCACTTGACTCACTTCCAGAGAGATATCAATACATAGGTTTTAAGATTCTTACTAGTCAAATATATTCTTGTGTGGTGAATAGGGGGTGTTGAGTCCAGTTCACTGAGCAAGGAGTAGGTCTTTCTATTACATATTGGGTTTATGGAACGGTAGCTGAGCTCATTTGAAACCCTTGTTTTATTCATCACCCCACCTCACCTTTCCCGTTAAGCAGCCATAGTGTGTCTTCTAAACGTGTGACTCTGTTCTGTTTTGTAATTCAGTTCAAGTGTAGCGGTTTTTACATTCCCTCTATAACTGATAGCTTATGATAAGTGTCTTTTTCTGTGTGACTTATTTCACTTAGAATCGTCGTGCCTAAATCTACTCATCATGCTGCTACTAGCCTTATGACATTGATTTCATGGCTGAGTGATATTCCATTGTACATAAGGACCACCACTTCTTTATCCATTTTTCTCTTTCCAGGGATATTTAAGGTGTCATGAAGTGGAGGTTCTTGTCAACAGAGCAGCCCTAAACTTTGGGGTGCCTGTGTCTTGCTGATTTTTAGTTTTCCCAATTTATACGCCCATGAGTGGAAGTGCCCTATGCGCTCTAAGCTGTGTTTTTTCGATGTTTCAGGACACACCGTACACTTCTCCAGAGTGGCTGTTGGCAATTTACATCCCGCCCATCAGCGTAGCAAGGCTCCCATTTCTCCATGGCCTGTCCTGCATTTCTGGTTTTGACACTTTTTTCAGCATGGCCCTTTTGACCGATGGGCAGCGAGACTTCTTTGTAGCGCTGATTTGCCTTTCCAGGTTGCTTGGTTGGCCAAAAAGGGCGTATGCGTTTTTTCCTGAATATATTCAGGAAAAAACGCATACGCCCTTTTTGGCCAAGGGCATCATTGTCGACGTTTTGCCGCTTTTCATGTGCTTTACAGGTGATTCGATTCGAGCTCCTGAAATCTGTTTCCTGCAATTCTGCCTTGCTTTCAAATCCTCTTCGTTGCCTTCCCTCAATATATTTGTGGACGAGAGTTATCATTTATAACTCTGCAGGTTTGTGAATTGCAGTGCCCCTGAGCTCCATTTTTCAACTCGCTTTTTTGGGAGCTGGCCGCAAAAGCACAGGATTACCTCAGGCCCTCTTCTGGTTCCGGGCGGCAGGCTGAGCCTGTGGTTAATTCTTCTTCCTGATGGGAAAATAGAGTGACCTGTGCCTGTCCCAACACCTAGAGCTAGTCTCTCATTGGCTCCCCCTCTTCCCGTTTATCCTCAGGACAAATTGCAAGCTGTACAGAACAGGAGGTTAAAGGTGCTGATTCTCCAAGGAGGGAGATTGCTAGTAAAGCGGCTGGAATGGCGAACCCGAGCACAAGGAGATGAGAAATGAGGTGCATTTTAGAAAGCTTTCCCGATCACACGGTGTACCACCTTCTGGGTTTCTCATGCATGTTTTCGATGTAGGAAGATGCCCTTGAACCTGGAGATTTGGGACCCATGGGATGGGTAACAGGCAGTATTACTTTAAAGGCTCTGCGTTTGCTCCCCCAAACTCACCAAACCTCTCAGCCCCGAGAGTGTCCACCCTTATGTCTCATCCAGCTGTGGGTCTAGATATGGTCAATCCAGGTTGCATCACAGCCCCTGAACGAATTTTGTAAGAATTTCTCTCTCTTTCACTGTCTTTGTTTCACGGGCTTTTAAAAGTAATTTATTTTTATAATGGGGTTTAGCTGCTTTTCACGGCTGAGTTTACGCTGCTTTATACCCACTTGACTCACTTCCAGAGAGATATCAATATATAGGTTTTAAGATTCTTACTAGTCAGATATATTCTTGTGCGGTGAATAGGGGGTGTTGAGTCCAGTTCACTGGGCAAGGAGTAGGTCTTTCTATTACATATTGGGTTTATGGAACGGTATCTGAGCTAATTTGAAACCCTTGTTTTATGCATCACCCCACCTCACCTTTCCCGTTAAGCAGCCATAGTGTGTCTTCTAAACGTGTGACTCTGTTCTGTTTTGTAATTCAGTTCAAGTGTAGCGGTTATTACATTCCCTCTATAAGTGATAGCTTATGATAAGTGTCTTTTTTTGTGTGACTTATTTCACTTAGAATCGTCGTGCCTAAATCCACTCATCTTGCTGCTACTAGCCTTATGACATTGATTTCATGGCTGAGTGATATTCCATTGTACATAAGGACCACCACTTCTTTATCCATTTTTCTCTTTCCAGGGATATTTAAGGTTTCATGAAGTGGAGGTTCTTGTCAACAGAGCAGCCCTAAACTTTGGGGTGCCTGTGTCTTGTTAATTATAATTTACCCAATTTATACGCCCATGAGTGGAAGTGCCCTATGCGCTCTAAGCTGTGTTTTTTCGATGTTTCAGGACACACCGTACACTTCTCCAGAGTGGCTGTTGGCAATTTACATCCCGCCCATCAGCGTAGCAAGGCTCCCATTTCTCCATGGCCTGTCCTGCATTTCTGGTTTTGACACTTTTTTCAGCATGGCCCTTTTGACCGATGGGCAGCGAGACTTCTTTGTAGCGCTGATTTGCCTTTCCAGGTTGCTTGGTTGGCCAAAAAGGGCGTATGCGTTTTTTCCTGAATATATTCAGGAAAAAACGCATACGCCCTTTTTGGCCAAGGGCATCATTGTCGACGTTTTGCCGCTTTTCATGTGCTTTACAGGCGATTCGAATCGACCTCCTGAAATCTGTTTCCTGCAATTCTGCCTTGCTTTCAAATCCTCTTCGTTGCCTTCCCTCAATATATTTGTGGACGAGAGTTATCATTTATAACTCTGCAGGTTTGTGAATTGCAGTGCCCCTGAGCTCCATTTTTCAACTCGCTTTTTTGGGAGCTGGCCGCAAAAGCGCAGGATTGCCTCAGGCCCTCTTCTGGTTCCGGGCGGCAGGCTGAGCCTGTGGTTAATTCTTCTTCCTGATGGGAAAATAGAGTGACCTGTGCCTGTCCCAACACCTAGAGCTAGTCTCTCATTGGCTCCCCCTCTTCCCGTTCATCCTCAGGACAAATTGCAAGCTGTACGGAACAGGAGGTTAAAGGTGCTGGTTCTCCAAGGAGGGAGATTGCTAGTAAAGCAGCTGGAATGGCGAACCCGAGCACAAGGAGATGAGAATTGAGGTGCGTTTTAGAAAGCTTTCCCGATCACATGGTGTACCACCTTCTGGGTTTCTCATGCATGTTTTCGATGTAGGAAGATGCCCTTGAACCTGGAGATTTGGGACCCATGGGATGGGTAACAGGCAGTATTACTTTAAAGACTCTGCGTTTGCTCCCCCAAACTCACCAAACCTCTCAGCCCCGAGAGTGTCCACCCTTATGTCTCATCCAGCTGTGGGTCTAGATATGGTCAATCCAGGTTGCATCACAGCCCCTGAACGAATTTTGTAAGAATTTCTCTCTCTTTCACTGTCTTTGTTTCACGGGCTTTTAAAAGTAATTTATTTTTATAATTGGGTTTAGCTGCTTTTCACGGCTGTGTTTATGCCGCTTTACACCCACTTGACTCACTTCCAGAGAGATATCAATACATAGGTTTTAAGATTCTTACTAGTCAGATATATTCTTGTGCGGTGAATAGGGGGTGTTGAGTCCAGTTCACTGAGCAAGGAGTAGGTCTTTCTATTACATATTGCGTTTATGGAACGGTAGCTGAGCTCATTTGAAACCCTGGTTTTATTCATCACCCCACCTCACCTTTCCCGTTAAGCAGCCATAGTGTGTCTTCTAAACGTGTGACTCTGTTCTGTTTTGTAATTCAGTTCAAGTGTAGCGGTTTTTACATTCCCTCTATAACTGATAGCTTATGATAAGTGTCTTTTTCTGTGTGACTTATTTCACTTAGAATCGTCGTGCCTAAATCCACTCATCATGCTGCTACTAGCCTTATGACATTCATTTCATGGCTGAGTGATATTCCATTGTACATAAGGACCACCACTTCTTTATCCATTTTTCTCTTTCCAGGGATATTTAAGGTGTCATGAAGTGGAGGTTCTTGTCAACAGAGCAGCCCTAAACTTTGGGGTGCCTGTGTCTTGCTGATTTTTAGTTTTCCCAATTTATACGCCCATGAGTGGAAGTGCCCTATGTGCTCTAAGCTGTGTTTTTTCGATGTTTCAGGACACACCATACACTTCTCCAGAGTGGCTGTTGGCAATTTACATCCCGCCCATCAGCGTAGCAAGGCTCCCATTTCTCCATGGCCTGTCCTGCATTTCTGGTTTTGACACTTTTTTCAGCATGGCCCTTTTGACCGATGGGCAGCGAGACTTCTTTGTAGCACTGATTTGCCTTTCCAGGTTGCTTGGTTGGCCAAAAAGGGCGTATGCGTTTTTTCCTGAATATATTCAGGAAAAAACGCATATGCCCTTTTTGGCCAAGGGCATCATTGTCGACGTTTTGCCGCTTTTCATGGCTTTAAAGGCGATTCGAATCGACCTCCTGAAATCTGTTTCCTGCAATTCTGCCTTGCTTTGAAATCCTCTTCGTTGCCTTCCTTCAATATATTTGTGGACGAGAGTTATCATTTATAACTCTGCAGGTTTGTGAATTGCAGTGCCCCTGAGCTCCATTTTTCAACTCGCTTTTTTGGGAGCTGGCCGCAAAAGCGCAGGATTGCCTCAGGCCCTCTTCTGGTTCCGGGCGGCAGGCTGAGCCTGTGGTTAATTCTTCTTCCTGATGGGAAAATAGAGTGACCTGTGCCTGTCCCAACACCTAGAGCTAGTCTCTCAATGGCCCCCCCTCTTCCCGTTTATCCTCAGGACAAATTGCAAGCTGTACAGAACAGGAGGTTAAAGGTGCTGATTCTCCAAGGAGGGAGATTGCTAGTAAAGCGGCTGGAATGGCGAACCCGAGCACAAGGAGATGAGAAATGAGGTGCATTTTAGAAAGCTTTCCCGATCACACGGTGTACCACCTTCTGGGTTTCTCATGCATGTTTTCGATGTAGGAAGATGCCCTTGAACCTGGAGATTTGGGACCCATGGGATGGGTAACAGGCAGTATTACTTTAAAGGCTCTGCGTTTGCTCCCCCAAACTCACCAAACCTCTCAGCCCCGAGAGTGTCCACCCTTATGTCTCATCCAGCTGTGGGTCTAGATATGGTCAATCCAGGTTGCATCACAGCCCCTGAACGAATTTTGTAAGAATTTCTCTCTCTTTCACTGTCTTTGTTTCACGGGCTTTTAAAAGTAATTTATTTTTATAATGGGGTTTAGCTGCTTTTCACGGCTGAGTTTACGCTGCTTTATACCCACTTGACTCACTTCCAGAGAGATATCAATACATAGGTTTTAAGATTCTTACTAGTCAGATATATTCTTGTGCGGTGAATAGGGGGTGTTGAGTCCAGTTCACTGGGCAAGGAGTAGGTCTTTCTATTACATATTGGGTTTATGGAACGGTATCTGAGCTAATTTGAAACCCTTGTTTTATGCATCACCCCACCTCACCTTTCCCGTTAAGCAGCCATAGTGTGTCTTCTAAACGTGTGACTCTGTTCTGTTTTGTAATTCAGTTCAAGTGTAGCGGTTATTACATTCCCTCTATAAGTGATAGCTTATGATAAGTGTCTTTTTTTGTGTGACTTATTTCACTTAGAATCGTCGTGCCTAAATCCACTCATCTTGCTGCTACTAGCCTTATGACATTGATTTCATGGCTGAGTGATATTCCATTGTACATAAGGACCACCACTTCTTTATCCATTTTTCTCTTTCCAGGGATATTTAAGGTGTCATGAAGTGGAGGTTCTTGTCAACAGAGCAGCCCTAAACTTTGGGGTGCCTGTGTCTTGTTAATTATAATTTACCCAATTTATACGCCCATGAGTGGAAGTGCCCTATGCGCTCTAAGCTGTGTTTTTTCGATGTTTCAGGACACACCGTACACTTCTCCAGAGTGGCTGTTGGCAATTTACATCCCGCCCATCAGCGTAGCAAGGCTCCCATTTCTCCATGGCCTGTCCTGCATTTCTGGTTTTGACACTTTTTTCAGCATGGCCCTTTTGACCGATGGGCAGCGAGACTTCTTTGTAGCGCTGATTTGCCTTTCCAGGTTGCTTGGTTGGCCAAAAAGGGCGTATGCGTTTTTTCCTGAATATATTCAGGAAAAAACGCATACGCCCTTTTTGGCCAAGGGCATCATTGTCGACGTTTTGCCGCTTTTCATGTGCTTTACAGGCGATTCGAATCGACCTCCTGAAATCTGTTTCCTGCAATTCTGCCTTGCTTTCAAATCCTCTTCGTTGCCTTCCCTCAATATATTTGTGGACGAGAGTTATCATTTATAACTCTGCAGGTTTGTGAATTGCAGTGCCCCTGAGCTCCATTTTTCAACTCGCTTTTTTGGGAGCTGGCCGCAAAAGCGCAGGATTGCCTCAGGCCCTCTTCTGGTTCCGGGCGGCAGGCTGAGCCTGTGGTTAATTCTTCTTCCTGATGGGAAAATAGAGTGACCTGTGCCTGTCCCAACACCTAGAGCTAGTCTCTCATTGGCTCCCCCTCTTCCCGTTCATCCTCAGGACAAATTGCAAGCTGTACGGAACAGGAGGTTAAAGGTGCTGGTTCTCCAAGGAGGGAGATTGCTAGTAAAGCGGCTGGAATGGCGAACCCGAGCACAAGGAGATGAGAATTGAGGTGCGTTTTAGAAAGCTTTCCCGATCACATGGTGTACCACCTTCTGGGTTTCTCATGCATGTTTTCGATGTAGGAAGATGCCCTTGAACCTGGAGATTTGGGACCCATGGGATGGGTAACAGGCAGTATTACTTTAAAGGCTCTGCGTTTGCTCCCCCAAACTCACCAAACCTCTCAGCCCCGAGAGTGTCCACCCTTATGTCTCATCCAGCTGTGGGTCTAGATATGGTCAATCCAGGTTGCATCACAGCCCCTGAACGAATTTTGTAAGAATTTCTCTCTCTTTCACTGTCTTTGTTTCACGGGCTTTTAAAAGTAATTTATTTTTATAATTGGGTTTAGCTGCTTTTCACGGCTGTGTTTATGCCGCTTTACACCCACTTGACTCACTTCCAGAGAGATATCAATACATAGGTTTTAAGATTCTTACTAGTCAGATATATTCTTGTGCGGTGAATAGGGGGTGTTGAGTCCAGTTCACTGAGCAAGGAGTAGGTCTTTCTATTACATATTGCGTTTATGGAACGGTAGCTGAGCTCATTTGAAACCCTTGTTTTATTCATCACCCCACCTCACCTTTCCCGTTAAGCAGCCATAGTGTGTCTTCTAAACGTGTGACTCTGTTCTGTTTTGTAATTCAGTTCAAGTGTAGCGGTTTTTACATTCCCTCTATAAGTGATAGCTTATGATAAGTGTCTTTTTCTGTGTGACTTATTTCACTTAGAATCGTCGTGCCTAAATCCACTCATCATGCTGCTACTAGCCTTATGACATTCATTTCATGGCTGAGTGATATTCCATTGTACATAAGGACCACCACTTCTTTATCCATTTTTCTCTTTCCAGGGATATTTAAGGTGTCATGAAGTGGAGGTTCTTGTCAACAGAGCAGCCCTAAACTTTGGGGTGCCTGTGTCTTGCTGATTTTTAGTTTTCCCAATTTATACGCCCATGAGTGGAAGTGCCCTATGCGCTCTAAGCTGTGTTTTTTCGATGTTTCAGGACACACCATACACTTCTCCAGAGTGGCTGTTGGCAATTTACATCCCGCCCATCAGCGTAGCAAGGCTCCCATTTCTCCATGGCCTGTCCTGCATTTCTGGTTTTGACACTTTTTTCAGCATGGCCCTTTTGACCGATGGGCAGCGAGACTTCTTTGTAGCGCTGATTTGCCTTTCCAGGTTGCTTGGTTGGCCAAAAAGGGCGTATGCGTTTTTTCCTGAATATATTCAGGAAAAAACGCATACGCCCTTTTTGGCCAAGGGCATCATTGTCGACGTTTTGCCGCTTTTCATGTGCTTTACAGGCGATTCGAATCGACCTCCTGAAATCTGTTTCCTGCAATTCTGCCTTGCTTTCAAATCCTCTTCGTTGCCTTCCCTCAATATATTTGTGGACGAGAGTTATCATTTATAACTCTGCAGGTTTGTGAATTGCAGTGCCCCTGAGCTCCATTTTTCAACTCGCTTTTTTGGGAGCTGGCCGCAAAAGCGCAGGATTGCCTCAGGCCCTCTTCTGGTTCCGGGCGGCAGGCTGAGCCTGTGGTTAATTCTTCTTCCTGATGGGAAAATAGAGTGACCTGTGCCTGTCCCAACACCTAGAGCTAGTCTCTCATTGGCTCCCCCTCTTCCCGTTCATCCTCAGGCCAAATTGCAAGCTGTACGGAACAGGAGGTTAAAGGTGCTGGTTCTCCAAGGAGGGAGATTGCTAGTAAAGCGGCTGGAATGGCGAACCCGAGCACAAGGAGATGAGAATTGAGGTGCGTTTTAGAAAGCTTTCCCGATCACATGGTGTACCACCTTCTGGGTTTCTCATGCATGTTTTCGATGTAGGAAGATGCCCTTGAACCTGGAGATTTGGGACCCATGGGATGGGTAACAGGCAGTATTACTTTAAAGGCTCTGCGTTTGCTCCCCCAAACTCACCAAACCTCTCAGCCCCGAGAGTGTCCACCCTTATGTCTCATCCAGCTGTGGGTCTAGATATGGTCAATCCAGGTTGCATCACAGCCCCTGAACGAATTTTGTAAGAATTTCTCTCTCTTTCACTGTCTTTGTTTCACGGGCTTTTAAAAGTAATTTATTTTTATAATTGGGTTTAGCTGCTTTTCACGGCTGTGTTTATGCCGCTTTACACCCACTTGACTCACTTCCAGAGAGATATCAATACATAGGTTTTAAGATTCTTACTAGTCAGATATATTCTTGTGCGGTGAATAGGGGGTGTTGAGTCCAGTTCACTGAGCAAGGAGTAGGTCTTTCTATTACATATTGCGTTTATGGAACGGTAGCTGAGCTCATTTGAAACCCTTGTTTTATTCATCACCCCACCTCACCTTTCCCGTTAAGCAGCCATAGTGTGTCTTCTAAACGTGTGACTCTGTTCTGTTTTGTAATTCAGTTCAAGTGTAGCGGTTTTTACATTCCCTCTATAACTGATAGCTTATGATAAGTGTCTTTTTCTGTGTGACTTATTTCACTTAGAATCGTCGTGCCTAAATCCACTCATCATGCTGCTACTAGCCTTATGACATTCATTTCATGGCTGAGTGATATTCCATTGTACATAAGGACCACCACTTCTTTATCCATTTTTCTCTTTCCAGGGATATTTAAGGTGTCATGAAGTGGAGGTTCTTGTCAACAGAGCAGCCCTAAACTTTGGGGTGCCTGTGTCTTGCTGATTTTTAGTTTTCCCAATTTATACGCCCATGAGTGGAAGTGCCCTATGCGCTCTAAGCTGTGTTTTTTCGATGTTTCAGGACACACCATACACTTCTCCAGAGTGGCTGTTGGCAATTTACATCCCGCCCATCAGCGTAGCAAGGCTCCCATTTCTCCATGGCCTGTCCTGCATTTCTGGTTTTGACACTTTTTTCAGCATGGCCCTTTTGACCGATGGGCAGCGAGACTTCTTTGTAGCACTGATTTGCCTTTCCAGGTTGCTTGGTTGGCCAAAAAGGGCGTATGCGTTTTTTCCTGAATATATTCAGGAAAAAACGCATACGCCCTTTTTGGCCAAGGGCATCATTGTCGACGTTTTGCCGCTTTTCATGGCTTTAAAGGCGATTCGAATCGACCTCCTGAAATCTGTTTCCTGCAATTCTGCCTTGCTTTGAAATCCTCTTCGTTGCCTTCCTTCAATATATTTGTGGACGAGAGTTATCATTTATAACTCTGCAGGTTTGTGAATTGCAGTGCCCCTGAGCTCCATTTTTCAACTCGCTTTTTTGGGAGCTGGCCGCAAAAGCGCAGGATTGCCTCAGGCCCTCTTCTGGTTCCGGGCGGCAGGCTGAGCCTGTGGTTAATTCTTCTTCCTGATGGGAAAATAGAGTGACCTGTGCCTGTCCCAACACCTAGAGCTAGTCTCTCATTGGCTCCCCCTCTTCCCGTTTATCCTCAGGACAAATTGCAAGCTGTACAGAACAGGAGGTTAAAGGTGCTGATTCTCCAAGGAGGGAGATTGCTAGTAAAGCGGCTGGAATGGCGAACCCGAGCACAAGGAGTTGAGAAATGAGGTGCGTTTTAGAAAGCTTTCCCGATCACATGGTGTACCACCTTCTGGGTTTCTCATGCATGTTTTCGATGTAGGAAGATGCCCTTGAACCTGGAGATTTGGGACCCATGGGATGGGTAACAGGCAGTATTACTTTAAAGGGTCTGCGTTTGCTCCCCCAAACTCACCAAACCTCTCAGCCCCGAGAGTGTCCACCCTTATGTCTCATCCAGCTGTGGGTCTAGATATGGTCAATCCAGGTTGCATCACAGCCCCTGAACGAATTTTGTAAGAATTTCTCTCTCTTTCACTGTCTTTGTTTCACGGGCTTTTAAAAGTAATTTATTTTTATAATGGGGTTTAGCTGCTTTTCACGGCTGTGTTTATGCCGCTTTACACCCACTTGACTCACTTCCAGAGAGATATCAATACATAGGTTTTAAGATTCTTACTAGTCAAATATATTCTTGTGTGGTGAATAGGGGGTGTTGAGTCCAGTTCACTGAGCAAGGAGTAGGTCTTTCTATTACATATTGGGTTTATGGAACGGTAGCTGAGCTCATTTGAAACCCTTGTTTTATTCATCACCCCACCTCACCTTTCCCGTTAAGCAGCCATAGTGTGTCTTCTAAACGTGTGACTCTGTTCTGTTTTGTAATTCAGTTCAAGTGTAGCGGTTTTTACATTCCCTCTATAACTGATAGCTTATGATAAGTGTCTTTTTCTGTGTGACTTATTTCACTTAGAATCGTCGTGCCTAAATCTACTCATCATGCTGCTACTAGCCTTATGACATTGATTTCATGGCTGAGTGATATTCCATTGTACATAAGGACCACCACTTCTTTATCCATTTTTCTCTTTCCAGGGATATTTAAGGTGTCATGAAGTGGAGGTTCTTGTCAACAGAGCAGCCCTAAACTTTGGGGTGCCTGTGTCTTGCTGATTTTTAGTTTTCCCAATTTATACGCCCATGAGTGGAAGTGCCCTATGCGCTCTAAGCTGTGTTTTTTCGATGTTTCAGGACACACCGTACACTTCTCCAGAGTGGCTGTTGGCAATTTACATCCCGCCCATCAGCGTAGCAAGGCTCCCATTTCTCCATGGCCTGTCCTGCATTTCTGGTTTTGACACTTTTTTCAGCATGGCCCTTTTGACCGATGGGCAGCGAGACTTCTTTGTAGCGCTGATTTGCCTTTCCAGGTTGCTTGGTTGGCCAAAAAGGGCGTATGCGTTTTTTCCTGAATATATTCAGGAAAAAACGCATACGCCCTTTTTGGCCAAGGGCATCATTGTCGACGTTTTGCCGCTTTTCATGTGCTTTAAAGGCGATTCGAATCGACCTCCTGAAATCTGTTTCCTGCAATTCTGCCTTGCTTTCAAATCCTCTTCGTTGCCTTCCCTCAATATATTTGTGGACGAGAGTTATCATTTATAACTCTGCAGGTTTGTGAATTGCAGTGCCCCTGAGCTCCATTTTTCAACTCGCTTTTTTGGGAGCTGGCCGCAAAAGCGCAGGATTGCCTCAGGCCCTCTTCTGGTTCCGGGCGGCAGGCTGAGCCTGTGGTTAATTCTTCTTCCTGATGGGAAAATAGAGTGACCTGTGCCTGTCCCAACACCTAGAGCTAGTCTCTCATTGGCTCCCCCTCTTCCCGTTTATCCTCAGGACAAATTGCAAGCTGTACAGAACAGGAGGTTAAAGGTGCTGATTCTCCAAGGAGGGAGATTGCTAGTAAAGCGGCTGGAATGGCGAACCCGAGCACAAGGAGTTGAGAAATGAGGTGCGTTTTAGAAAGCTTTCCCGATCACATGGTGTACCACCTTCTGGGTTTCTCATGCATGTTTTCGATGTAGGAAGATGCCCTTGAACCTGGAGATTTGGGACCCATGGGATGGGTAACAGGCAGTATTACTTTAAAGGCTCTGCGTTTGCTCCCCCAAACTCACCAAACCTCTCAGCCCCGAGAGTGTCCACCCTTATGTCTCATCCAGCTGTGGGTCTAGATATGGTCAATCCAGGTTGCATCACAGCCCCTGAACGAATTTTGTAAGAATTTCTCTCTCTTTCACTGTCTTTGTTTCACGGGCTTTTAAAAGTAATTTATTTTTATAATTGGGTTTAGCTGCTTTTCACGGCTGTGTTTATGCCGCTTTATACCCACTTGACTCACTTCCAGAGAGATATCAATACATAGGTTTTAAGATTCTTACTAGTCAGATATATTCTTGTGCGGTGAATAGGGGGTGTTGAGTCCAGTTCACTGAGCAAGGAGTAGGTCTTTCTATTACATATTGGGTTTATGGAACGGTAGCTGAGCTCATTTGAAACCCTGGTTTTATTCATCACCCCACCTCACCTTTCCTGTTAAGCAGCCATAGTGTGTCTTCTAAACGTGTGACTCTGTTCTGTTTTGTAATTCAGTTCAAGTGTAGCGGTTTTTACATTCCCTCTATAACTGATAGCTTATGATAAGTGTCTTTTTCTGTGTGACTTATTTCACTTAGAATCGTCGTGCCTACATCTACTCATCATGCTGCTACTAGCCTTATGACATTGATTTCATGGCTGAGTGATATTCCATTTTACATAAGGACCACCACTTCTTTATCCATTTTTCTCTTTCCAGGGATATTTAAGGTGTCATGAAGTGGAGGTTCTTGTCAACAGAGCAGCCCTAAACTTTGGGGTGCCTGTGTCTTGCTGATTTTTAGTTTTCCCAATTTATACGCCCATGAGTGGAAGTGCCCTATGCGCTCTAAGCTGTGTTTTTTCGATGTTTCAGGACACACCGTACACTTCTCCAGAGTGGCTGTTGGCAATTTACATCCCGCCCATCAGCGTAGCAAGGCTCCCATTTCTCCATGGCCTGTCCTGCATTTCTGGTTTTGACACTTTTTTCAGCATGGCCCTTTTGACCGATGGGCAGCGAGACTTCTTTGTAGCGCTGATTTGCCTTTCCAGGTTGCTTGGTTGGCCAAAAAGGGCGTATGCGTTTTTTCCTGAATATATTCAGGAAAAAACGCATACGCCCTTTTTGGCCAAGGGCATCATTGTCGACGTTTTGCCGCTTTTCATGTGCTTTACAGGCGATTCGAATCGACCTCCTGAAATCTGTTTCCTGCAATTCTGCCTTGCTTTCAAATCCTCTTCGTTGCCTTCCCTCAATATATTTGTGGACGAGAGTTATCATTTATAACTCTGCAGGTTTGTGAATTGCAGTGCCCCTGAGCTCCATTTTTCAACTCGCTTTTTTGGGAGCTGGCCGCAAAAGCGCAGGATTGCCTCAGGCCCTCTTCTGGTTCCAGGCGGCAGGCTGAGCCTGTGGTTAATTCTTCTTCCTGATGGGAAAATAGAGTGACCTGTGCCTGTCCCAACACCTAGAGCTAGTCTCTCATTGGCTCCCCCTCTTCCCGTTCATCCTCAGGACAAATTGCAAGCTGTACGGAACAGGAGGTTAAAGGTGCTGATTCTCCAAGGAGGGAGATTGCTAGTAAAGGGGCTGGAATGGCGAACCCGAGCACAAGGAGTTGAGAAATGAGGTGCGTTTTAGAAAGCTTTCCCGATCACATGGTGTACCACCTTCTGGGTTTCTCATGCATGTTTTCGATGTAGGAAGATGCCCTTGAACCTGGAGATTTGGGACCCATGGGATGGGTAACAGGCAGTATTACTTTAAAGGCTCTGCGTTTGCTCCCCCAAACTCACCAAACCTCTCAGCCCCGAGAGTGTCCACCCTTATGTCTCATCCAGCTGTGGGTCTAGATATGGTCAATCCAGGTTGCATCACAGCCCCTGAACGAATTTTGTAAGAATTTCTCTCTCTTTCACTGTCTTTGTTTCACGGGCTTTTAAAAGTAATTTATTTTTATAATGGGGTTTAGCTGCTTTTCACGGCTGTGTTTATGCCGCTTTACACCCACCTGACTCACTTCCAGAGAGATATCAATACATAGGTTTTAAGATTCTTACTAGTCAGATATATTCTTGTGCGGTGAATAGGGGGTGTTGAGTCCAGTTCACTGAGCAAGGAGTAGGTCTTTCTATTACATATTGGGTTTATGGAACGGTAGCTGAGCTCATTTGAAACCCTTGTTTTATTCATCACCCCACCTCACCTTTCCCGTTAAGCAGCCATAGTGTGTCTTCTAAACGTGTGACTCTGTTCTGTTTTGTAATTCAGTTCAAGTGTAGCGGTTTTTACATTCCCTCTATAACTGATAGCTTATGATAAGTGTCTTTTTCTGTGTGACTTATTTCACTTAGAATCGTCGTGCCTAAATCCACTCATCATGCTGCTACTAGCCTTATGACATTCATTTCATGGCTGAGTGATATTCCATTGTACATAAGGACCACCACTTCTTTATCCATTTTTCTCTTTCCAGGGATATTTAAGGTGTCATGAAGTGGAGGTTCTTGTCAACAGAGCAGCCCTAAACTTTGGGGTGCCTGTGTCTTGCTGATTTTTAGTTTTCCCAATTTATACGCCCATGAGTGGAAGTGCCCTATGCGCTCTAAGCTGTGTTTTTTCGATGTTTCAGGACACACCGTACACTTCTCCAGAGTGGCTGTTGGCAATTTACATCCCGCCCATCAGCGTAGCAAGGCTCCCATTTCTCCATGGCCTGTCCTGCATTTCTGGTTTTGACACTTTTTCAGCATGGCCCTTTTGACCGATGGGCAGCGAGACTTCTTTGTAGCACTGATTTGCCTTTCCAGGTTGCTTGGTTGGCCAAAAAGGGCGTATGCGTTTTTTCCTGAATATATTCAGGAAAAAACGCATACGCCCTTTTTGGCCAAGGGCATCATTGTCGACGTTTTGCCGCTTTTCATGTGCTTTAAAGGCGATTCGAATCGACCTCCTGAAATCTGTTTCCTGCAATTCTGCCTTGCTTTGAAATCCTCCTCGTTGCCTTCCTTCAATATATTTGTGGATGAGAGTTATCATTTATAACTCTGCAGGTTTGTGAATTGCAGTGCCCCTGAGCTCCATTTTTCAACTCGCTTTTTTGGGAGCTGGCCGCAAAAGCGCAGGATTGCCTCAGGCCCTCTTCTGGTTCCGGGCGGCAGGCTGAGCCTGTGGTTAATTCTTCTTCCTGATGGGAAAATAGAGTGACCTGTGCCTGTCCCAACACCTAGAGCTAGTCTCTCATTGGCTCCCCCTCTTCCCGTTTATCCTCAGGACAAATTGCAAGCTGTACAGAACAGGAGGTTAAAGGTGCTGATTCTCCAAGGAGGGAGATTGCTAGTAAAGCGGCTGGAATGGCGAACCCGAGCACAAGGAGTTGAGAAATGAGGTGCGTTTTAGAAAGCTTTCCCGATCACATGGTGTACCACCTTCTGGGTTTCTCATGCATGTTTTCGATGTAGGAAGATGCCCTTGAACCTGGAGATTTGGGACCCATGGGATGGGTAACAGGCAGTATTACTTTAAAGGCTCTGCGTTTGCTCCCCCAAACTCACCAAACCTCTCAGCCCCGAGAGTGTCCACCCTTATGTCTCATCCAGCTGTGGGTCTAGATATGGTCAATCCAGGTTGCATCACAGCCCCTGAACGAATTTTGTAAGAATTTCTCTCTCTTTCACTGTCTTTGTTTCACGGGCTTTTAAAAGTAATTTATTTTTATAATGGGGTTTAGCTGCTTTTCACGGCTGTGTTTATGCCGCTTTATACCCACTTGACTCACTTCCAGAGAGATATCAATACATAGGTTTTAAGATTCTTACTAGTCAGATATATTCTTGTGCGGTGAATAGGGGGTGTTGAGTCCAGTTCACTGAGCAAGGAGTAGGTCTTTCTATTACATATTGGGTTTATGGAACGGTAGCTGAGCTCATTTGAAACCCTGGTTTTATTCATCACCCCACCTCACCTTTCCTGTTAAGCAGCCATAGTGTGTCTTCTAAACGTGTGACTCTGTTCTGTTTTGTAATTCAGTTCAAGTGTAGCGGTTTTTACATTCCCTCTATAACTGATAGCTTATGATAAGTGTCTTTTTCTGTGTGACTTATTTCACTTAGAATCGTCGTGCCTACATCTACTCATCATGCTGCTACTAGCCTTATGACATTGATTTCATGGCTGAGTGATATTCCATTGTACATAAGGACCACCACTTCTTTATCCATTTTTCTCTTTCCAGGGATATTTAAGGTGTCATGAAGTGGAGGTTCTTGTCAACAGAGCAGCCCTAAACTTTGGGGTGCCTGTGTCTTGCTGATTTTTAGTTTTCCCAATTTATACGCCCATGAGTGGAAGTGCCCTATGCGCTCTAAGCTGTGTTTTTTCGATGTTTCAGGACACACCGTACACTTCTCCAGAGTGGCTGTTGGCAATTTACATCCCGCCCATCAGCGTAGCAAGGCTCCCATTTCTCCATGGCCTGTCCTGCATTTCTGGTTTTGACACTTTTTTCAGCATGGCCCTTTTGACCGATGGGCAGCGAGACTTCTTTGTAGCGCTGATTTGCCTTTCCAGGTTGCTTGGTTGGCCAAAAAGGGCGTATGCGTTTTTTCCTGAATATATTCAGGAAAAAACGCATACGCCCTTTTTGGCCAAGGGCATCATTGTCGACGTTTTGCCGCTTTTCATGTGCTTTACAGGCGATTCGAATCGACCTCCTGAAATCTGTTTCCTGCAATTCTGCCTTGCTTTCAAATCCTCTTCGTTGCCTTCCCTCAATATATTTGTGGACGAGAGTTATCATTTATAACTCTGCAGGTTTGTGAATTGCAGTGCCCCTGAGCTCCATTTTTCAACTCGCTTTTTTGGGAGCTGGCCGCAAAAGCGCAGGATTGCCTCAGGCCCTCTTCTGGTTCCAGGCGGCAGGCTGAGCCTGTGGTTAATTCTTCTTCCTGATGGGAAAATAGAGTGACCTGTGCCTGTCCCAACACCTAGAGCTAGTCTCTCATTGGCTCCCCCTCTTCCCGTTCATCCTCAGGACAAATTGCAAGCTGTACGGAACAGGAGGTTAAAGGTGCTGATTCTCCAAGGAGGGAGATTGCTAGTAAAGGGGCTGGAATGGCGAACCCGAGCACAAGGAGTTGAGAAATGAGGTGCGTTTTAGAAAGCTTTCCCGATCACATGGTGTACCACCTTCTGGGTTTCTCATGCATGTTTTCGATGTAGGAAGATGCCCTTGAACCTGGAGATTTGGGACCCATGGGATGGGTAACAGGCAGTATTACTTTAAAGGCTCTGCGTTTGCTCCCCCAAACTCACCAAACCTCTCAGCCCCGAGAGTGTCCACCCTTATGTCTCATCCAGCTGTGGGTCTAGATATGGTCAATCCAGGTTGCATCACAGCCCCTGAACGAATTTTGTAAGAATTTCTCTCTCTTTCACTGTCTTTGTTTCACGGGCTTTTAAAAGTAATTTATTTTTATAATGGGGTTTAGCTGCTTTTCACGGCTGTGTTTATGCCGCTTTACACCCACTTGACTCACTTCCAGAGAGATATCAATACATAGGTTTTAAGATTCTTACTAGTCAGATATATTCTTGTGCGGTGAATAAGGGGTGTTGAGTCCAGTTCACTGAGCAAGGAGTAGGTCTTTCTATTACATATTGGGTTTATGGAACGGTAGCTGAGCTCATTTGAAACCCTTGTTTTATTCATCACCCCACCTCACCTTTCCCGTTAAGCAGCCATAGTGTGTCTTCTAAACGTGTGACTCTGTTCTGTTTTGTAATTCAGTTCAAGTGTAGCGGTTTTTACATTCCCTCTATAACTGATAGCTTATGATAAGTGTCTTTTTCTGTGTGACTTATTTCACTTAGAATCGTCGTGCCTAAATCTACTCATCATGCTGCTACTAGCCTTATGACATTGATTTCATGGCTGAGTGATATTCCATTGTACATAAGGACCACCACTTCTTTATCCATTTTTCTCTTTCCAGGGATATTTAAGGTGTCATGAAGTGGAGGTTCTTGTCAACAGAGCAGCCCTAAACTTTGGGGTGCCTGTGTCTTGCTGATTTTTAGTTTTCCCAATTTATACGCCCATGAGTGGAAGTGCCCTATGCGCTCTAAGCTGTGTTTTTTCGATGTTTCAGGACACACCGTACACTTCTCCAGAGTGGCTGTTGGCAATTTACATCCCGCCCATCAGCGTAGCAAGGCTCCCATTTCTCCATGGCCTGTCCTGCATTTCTGGTTTTGACACTTTTTTCAGCATGGCCCTTTTGACCGATGGGCAGCGAGACTTCTTTGTAGCGCTGATTTGCCTTTCCAGGTTGCTTGGTTGGCCAAAAAGGGCGTATGCGTTTTTTCCTGAATATATTCAGGAAAAAACGCATACGCCCTTTTTGGCCAAGGGCATCATTGTCGACGTTTTGCCGCTTTTCATGTGCTTTACAGGTGATTCGATTCGAGCTCCTGAAATCTGTTTCCTGCAATTCTGCCTTGCTTTCAAATCCTCTTCGTTGCCTTCCCTCAATATATTTGTGGACGAGAGTTATCATTTATAACTCTGCAGGTTCGTGAATTGCAGTGCCCCTGAGCTCCATTTTTCAACTCGCTTTTTTGGGAGCTGGCCGCAAAAGCACAGGATTACCTCAGGCCCTCTTCTGGTTCCGGGCGGCAGGCTGAGCCTGTGGTTAATTCTTCTTCCTGATGGGAAAATAGAGTGACCTGTGCCTGTCCCAACACCTAGAGCTAGTCTCTCATTGGCTCCCCCTCTTCCCGTTTATCCTCAGGACAAATTGCAAGCTGTACAGAACAGGAGGTTAAAGGTGCTGATTCTCCAAGGAGGGAGATTGCTAGTAAAGCGGCTGGAATGGCGAACCCGAGCACAAGGAGCTGAGAAATGAGGTGCGTTTTAGAAAGCTTTCCCGATCACACGGTGTACCATCTTCTGGGTTTCTCATGCATGTTTTCGATGTAGGAAGATGCCCTTGAACCTGGAGATTTGGGACCCATGGGATGGGTAACAGGCAGTATTACTTTAAAGGCTCTGCGTTTGCTCCCCCAACCTCACCAAAGCTCTCAGCCCCTAGAGTGTCCACCCTTATGTCTCATCCAGCTGTGGGTCTAGATATGGTCAATCCAGGTTGCATCACAGAGCCTGAAAAATTTTGTAAGAATTTCTCTCTCTTTCACTGTCTTTGTTTCACGGGCTTTTAAAAGTAATTTATTTTTATACTGGGGTTTAACTGCTTTTCACGGCTGAGTTTACGCTGCTTTATACCCACTTGACTCACTTCCAAAGAGATATCAATACATAGGTTTTAAGATTCTTACTAGTCAGATATATTCTTGTGCGGTGAATAGGGGGTGTTGAGTCCAGTTCACTGGGCAAGGAGAAGGTCTTTCTATTACATATTGCGTTTATGGAACGGTAGCTGAGCTCATTTGAAACCCTTGTTTTATTCATCACCCCACCTCACCTTTCCCGTTAAGCAGCCATAGTGTGTCTTCTAAACGTGTGACTCTGTTCTGTTTTATAATTCAGTTCAAGTGTAGCGGTTTTTACATTCCCTCTATAACTGATAGCTTATGATAAGTGTCTTTTTCTGTGTGACTTATTTCACTTAGAATCGTCGTGCCTACATCTACTCATCATGCTGCTACTAGCCTTATGACATTGATTTCATGGCTGAGTGATATTCCATTGTACATAAGGACCACCACTTCTTTATCCATTTTTCTCTTTCCAGGGATATTTAAGGTGTCATGAAGTGGAGGTTCTTGTCAACAGAGCAGCCCTAAACTTTGGGGTGCCTGTGTCTTGCTGATTTTTAGTTTTCCCAATTTATACGCCCATGAGTGGAAGTGCCCTATGCGCTCTAAGCTGTGTTTTTTCGATGTTTCAGGACACACCGTACACTTCTCCAGAGTGGCTGTTGGCAATTTACATCCCGCCCATCAGCGTAGCAAGGCTCCCATTTCTCCATGGCCTGTCCTGCATTTCTGGTTTTGACACTTTTTTCAGCATGGCCCTTTTGACCGATGGGCAGCGAGACTTCTTTGTAGCGCTGATTTGCCTTTCCAGGTTGCTTGGTTGGCCAAAAAGGGCGTATGCGTTTTTTCCTGAATATATTCAGGAAAAAACGCATACGCCCTTTTTGGCCAAGGGCATCATTGTCGACGTTTTGCCGCTTTTCATGTGCTTTAAAGGCGATTCGAATCGACCTCCTGAAATCTGTTTCCTGCAATTCTGCCTTGCTTTCAAATCCTCTTCGTTGCCTTCCCTCAATATATTTGTGGACGAGAGTTATCATTTATAACTCTGCAGGTTTGTGAATTGCAGTGCCCCTGAGCTCCATTTTTCAACTCGCTTTTTTGGGAGCTGGCCGCAAAAGCGCAGGATTGCCTCAGGCCCTCTTCTGGTTCCGGGCGGCAGGCTGAGCCTGTGGTTAATTCTTCTTCCTGATGGGAAAATAGAGTGACCTGTGCCTGTCCCAACACCTAGAGCTAGTCTCTCATTGGCTCCCCCTCTTCCCGTTTATCCTCAGGACAAATTGCAAGCTGTACAGAACAGGAGGTTAAAGGTGCTGATTCTCCAAGGAGGGAGATTGCTAGTAAAGCGGCTGGAATGGCGAACCCGAGCACAAGGAGTTGAGAAATGAGGTGCGTTTTAGAAAGCTTTCCCGATCACATGGTGTACCACCTTCTGGGTTTCTCATGCATGTTTTCGATGTAGGAAGATGCCCTTGAACCTGGAGATTTGGGACCCATGGGATGGGTAACAGGCAGTATTACTTT
Organism: Balaenoptera ricei; assembly: GCF_028023285.1. NCBI lineage: Eukaryota > Metazoa > Chordata > Mammalia > Artiodactyla > Balaenopteridae > Balaenoptera > Balaenoptera ricei. The sequence continues at coordinate 173,377 of NW_026777519.1, forward strand.
AAAGGCTCTGCGTTTGCTCCCCCAAACTCACCAAACCTCTCAGCCCCGAGAGTGTCCACCCTTATGTCTCATCCAGCTGTGGGTCTAGATATGGTCAATCCAGGTTGCATCACAGCCCCTGAACGAATTTTGTAAGAATTTCTCTCTCTTTCACTGTCTTTGTTTCACGGGCTTTTAAAAGTAATTTATTTTTATAATGGGGTTTAGCTGCTTTTCACGGCTGTGTTTATGCCGCTTTACACCCACTTGACTCACTTCCAGAGAGATATCAATACATAGGTTTTAAGATTCTTACTAGTCAGATATATTCTTGTGCGGTGAATAGGGGGTGTTGAGTCCAGTTCACTGAGCAAGGAGTAGGTCTTTCTATTACATATTGGGTTTATGGAACGGTAGCTGAGCTCATTTGAAACCCTTGTTTTATTCATCACCCCACCTCACCTTTCCCGTTAAGCAGCCATAGTGTGTCTTCTAAACGTGTGACTCTGTTCTGTTTTGTAATTCAGTTCAAGTGTAGCGGTTTTTACATTCCCTCTATAACTGATAGCTTATGATAAGTGTCTTTTTCTGTGTGACTTATTTCACTTAGAATCGTCGTGCCTAAATCCACTCATCATGCTGCTACTAGCCTTATGACATTCATTTCATGGCTGAGTGATATTCCATTGTACATAAGGACCACCACTTCTTTATCCATTTTTCTCTTTCCAGGGATATTTAAGGTGTCATGAAGTGGAGGTTCTTGTCAACAGAGCAGCCCTAAACTTTGGGGTGCCTGTGTCTTGCTGATTTTTAGTTTTCCCAATTTATACGCCCATGAGTGGAAGTGCCCTATGCGCTCTAAGCTGTGTTTTTTCGATGTTTCTGGACACACCGTACACTTCTCCAGAGTGGCTGTTGGCAATTTACATCCCGCCCATCAGCGTAGCAAGGCTCCCATTTCTCCATGGCCTGTCCTGCATTTCTGGTTTTGACACTTTTTCAGCATGGCCCTTTTGACCGATGGGCAGCGAGACTTCTTTGTAGCACTGATTTGCCTTTCCAGGTTGCTTGGTTGGCCAAAAAGGGCGTATGCGTTTTTTCCTGAATATATTCAGGAAAAAACGCATACGCCCTTTTTGGCCAAGGGCATCATTGTCGACGTTTTGCCGCTTTTCATGTGCTTTAAAGGCGATTCGAATCGACCTCCTGAAATCTGTTTCCTGCAATTCTGCCTTGCTTTGAAATCCTCTTCGTTGCCTTCCTTCAATATATTTGTGGACGAGAGTTATCATTTATAACTCTGCAGGTTTGTGAATTGCAGTGCCCCTGAGCTCCATTTTTCAACTCGCTTTTTTGGGAGCTGGCCGCAAAAGCGCAGGATTGCCTCAGGCCCTCTTCTGGTTCCGGGCGGCAGGCTGAGCCTGTGGTTAATTCTTCTTCCTGATGGGAAAATAGAGTGACCTGTGCCTGTCCCAACACCTAGAGCTAGTCTCTCATTGGCTCCCCCTCTTCCCGTTTATCCTCAGGACAAATTGCAAGCTGTACAGAACAGGAGGTTAAAGGTGCTGATTCTCCAAGGAGGGAGATTGCTAGTAAAGCGGCTGGAATGGCGAACCCGAGCACAAGGAGTTGAGAAATGAGGTGCGTTTTAGAAAGCTTTCCCGATCACATGGTGTACCACCTTCTGGGTTTCTCATGCATGTTTTCGATGTAGGAAGATGCCCTTGAACCTGGAGATTTGGGACCCATGGGATGGGTAACAGGCAGTATTACTTTAAAGGGTCTGCGTTTGCTCCCCCAAACTCACCAAACCTCTCAGCCCCGAGAGTGTCCACCCTTATGTCTCATCCAGCTGTGGGTCTAGATATGGTCAATCCAGGTTGCATCACAGCCCCTGAACGAATTTTGTAAGAATTTCTCTCTCTTTCACTGTCTTTGTTTCACGGGCTTTTAAAAGTAATTTATTTTTATAATGGGGTTTAGCTGCTTTTCACGGCTGTGTTTATGCCGCTTTACACCCACTTGACTCACTTCCAGAGAGATATCAATACATAGGTTTTAAGATTCTTACTAGTCAAATATATTCTTGTGTGGTGAATAGGGGGTGTTGAGTCCAGTTCACTGAGCAAGGAGTAGGTCTTTCTATTACATATTGGGTTTATGGAACGGTAGCTGAGCTCATTTGAAACCCTTGTTTTATTCATCACCCCACCTCACCTTTCCCGTTAAGCAGCCATAGTGTGTCTTCTAAACGTGTGACTCTGTTCTGTTTTGTAATTCAGTTCAAGTGTAGCGGTTTTTACATTCCCTCTATAACTGATAGCTTATGATAAGTGTCTTTTTCTGTGTGACTTATTTCACTTAGAATCGTCGTGCCTACATCTACTCATCATGCTGCTACTAGCCTTATGACATTGATTTCATGGCTGAGTGATATTCCATTGTACATAAGGACCACCACTTCTTTATCCATTTTTCTCTTTCCAGGGATATTTAAGGTGTCATGAAGTGGAGGTTCTTGTCAACAGAGCAGCCCTAAACTTTGGGGTGCCTGTGTCTTGCTGATTTTTAGTTTTCCCAATTTATACGCCCATGAGTGGAAGTGCCCTATGCGCTCTAAGCTGTGTTTTTTCGATGTTTCAGGACACACCGTACACTTCTCCAGAGTGGCTGTTGGCAATTTACATCCCGCCCATCAGCGTAGCAAGGCTCCCATTTCTCCATGGCCTGTCCTGCATTTCTGGTTTTGACACTTTTTTCAGCATGGCCCTTTTGACCGATGGGCAGCGAGACTTCTTTGTAGCGCTGATTTGCCTTTCCAGGTTGCTTGGTTGGCCAAAAAGGGCGTATGCGTTTTTTCCTGAATATATTCAGGAAAAAACGCATACGCCCTTTTTGGCCAAGGGCATCATTGTCGACGTTTTGCCGCTTTTCATGTGCTTTACAGGTGATTCGATTCGAGCTCCTGAAATCTGTTTCCTGCAATTCTGCCTTGCTTTCAAATCCTCTTCGTTGCCTTCCCTCAATATATTTGTGGACGAGAGTTATCATTTATAACTCTGCAGGTTCGTGAATTGCAGTGCCCCTGAGCTCCATTTTTCAACTCGCTTTTTTGGGAGCTGGCCGCAAAAGCACAGGATTACCTCAGGCCCTCTTCTGGTTCCGGGCGGCAGGCTGAGCCTGTGGTTAATTCTTCTTCCTGATGGGAAAATAGAGTGACCTGTGCCTGTCCCAACACCTAGAGCTAGTCTCTCATTGGCTCCCCCTCTTCCCGTTTATCCTCAGGACAAATTGCAAGCTGTACAGAACAGGAGGTTAAAGGTGCTGATTCTCCAAGGAGGGAGATTGCTAGTAAAGCGGCTGGAATGGCGAACCCGAGCACAAGGAGATGAGAAATGAGGTGCGTTTTAGAAAGCTTTCCCGATCACACGGTGTACCATCTTCTGGGTTTCTCATGCATGTTTTCGATGTAGGAAGATGCCCTTGAACCTGGAGATTTGGGACCCATGGGATGGGTAACAGGCAGTATTACTTTAAAGGCTCTGCGTTTGCTCCCCCAACCTCACCAAAGCTCTCAGCCCCTAGAGTGTCCACCCTTATGTCTCATCCAGCTGTGGGTCTAGATATGGTCAATCCAGGTTGCATCACAGAGCCTGAAAAATTTTGTAAGAATTTCTCTCTCTTTCACTGTCTTTGTTTCACGGGCTTTTAAAAGTAATTTATTTTTATACTGGGGTTTAACTGCTTTTCACGGCTGAGTTTACGCTGCTTTATACCCACTTGACTCACTTCCAAAGAGATATCAATACATAGGTTTTAAGATTCTTACTAGTCAGATATATTCTTGTGCGGTGAATAGGGGGTGTTGAGTCCAGTTCACTGGGCAAGGAGAAGGTCTTTCTATTACATATTGCGTTTATGGAACGGTAGCTGAGCTCATTTGAAACCCTTGTTTTATTCATCACCCCACCTCACCTTTCCCGTTAAGCAGCCATAGTGTGTCTTCTAAACGTGTGACTCTGTTCTGTTTTATAATTCAGTTCAAGTGTAGCGGTTTTTACATTCCCTCTATAACTGATAGCTTATGATAAGTGTCTTTTTCTGTGTGACTTATTTCACTTAGAATCGTCGTGCCTACATCTACTCATCATGCTGCTACTAGCCTTATGACATTGATTTCATGGCTGAGTGATATTCCATTGTACATAAGGACCACCACTTCTTTATCCATTTTTCTCTTTCCAGGGATATTTAAGGTGTCATGAAGTGGAGGTTCTTGTCAACAGAGCAGCCCTAAACTTTGGGGTGCCTGTGTCTTGCTGATTTTTAGTTTTCCCAATTTATACGCCCATGAGTGGAAGTGCCCTATGCGCTCTAAGCTGTGTTTTTTCGATGTTTCAGGACACACCGTACACTTCTCCAGAGTGGCTGTTGGCAATTTACATCCCGCCCATCAGCGTAGCAAGGCTCCCATTTCTCCATGGCCTGTCCTGCATTTCTGGTTTTGACACTTTTTTCAGCATGGCCCTTTTGACCGATGGGCAGCGAGACTTCTTTGTAGCGCTGATTTGCCTTTCCAGGTTGCTTGGTTGGCCAAAAAGGGCGTATGCGTTTTTTCCTGAATATATTCAGGAAAAAACGCATACGCCCTTTTTGGCCAAGGGCATCATTGTCGACGTTTTGCCGCTTTTCATGTGCTTTAAAGGCGATTCGAATCGACCTCCTGAAATCTGTTTCCTGCAATTCTGCCTTGCTTTCAAATCCTCTTCGTTGCCTTCCCTCAATATATTTGTGGACGAGAGTTATCATTTATAACTCTGCAGGTTTGTGAATTGCAGTGCCCCTGAGCTCCATTTTTCAACTCGCTTTTTTGGGAGCTGGCCGCAAAAGCGCAGGATTGCCTCAGGCCCTCTTCTGGTTCCGGGCGGCAGGCTGAGCCTGTGGTTAATTCTTCTTCCTGATGGGAAAATAGAGTGACCTGTGCCTGTCCCAACACCTAGAGCTAGTCTCTCATTGGCTCCCCCTCTTCCCGTTCATCCTCAGGACAAATTGCAAGCTGTACGGAACAGGAGGTTAAAGGTGCTGGTTCTCCAAGGAGGGAGATTGCTAGTAAAGAGGCTGGAATGGCGAACCCGAGCACAAGGAGATGAGAAATGAGGTGCGTTTTAGAAAGCTTTCCCGATCACATGGTGTACCACCTTCTGGGTTTCTCATGCATGTTTTCGATGTAGGAAGATGCCCTTGAACCTGGAGATTTGGGACCCATGGGATGGGTAACAGGCAGTATTACTTTAAAGGCTCTGCGTTTGCTCCCCCAAACTCACCAAACCTCTCAGCCCCGAGAGTGTCCACCCTTATGTCTCATCCAGCTGTGGGTCTAGATATGGTCAATCCAGGTTGCATCACAGCCCCTGAACGAATTTTGTAAGAATTTCTCTCTCTTTCACTGTCTTTGTTTCACGGGCTTTTAAAAGTAATTTATTTTTATAATGGGGTTTAGCTGCTTTTCACGGCTGTGTTTATGCCGCTTTACACCCACTTGACTCACTTCCAGAGAGATATCAATACATAGGTTTTAAGATTCTTACTAGTCAGATATATTCTTGTGCGGTGAATAGGGGGTGTTGAGTCCAGTTCACTGAGCAAGGAGTAGGTCTTTCTATTACATATTGGGTTTATGGAACGGTAGCTGAGCTCATTTGAAACCCTTGTTTTATTCATCACCCCACCTCACCTTTCCCGTTAAGCAGCCATAGTGTGTCTTCTAAACGTGTGACTCTGTTCTGTTTTGTAATTCAGTTCAAGTGTAGCAGTTTTTACATTCCCTCTATAACTGATAGCTTATGATAAGTGTCTTTTTCTGTGTGACTTATTTCACTTAGAATCGTCGTGCCTAAATCTACTCATCATGCTGCTACTAGCCTTATGACATTGATTTCATGGCTGAGTGATATTCCATTGTACATAAGGACCACCACTTCTTTATCCATTTTTCTCTTTCCAGGGATATTTAAGGTGTCATGAAGTGGAGGTTCTTGTCAACAGAGCAGCCCTAAACTTTGGGGTGCCTGTGTCTTGCTGATTTTTAGTTTTCCCAATTTATACGCCCATGAGTGGAAGTGCCCTATGCGCTCTAAGCTGTGTTTTTTCGATGTTTCAGGACACACCGTACACTTCTCCAGAGTGGCTGTTGGCAATTTACATCCCGCCCATCAGCGTAGCAAGGCTCCCATTTCTCCATGGCCTGTCCTGCATTTCTGGTTTTGACACTTTTTTCAGCATGGCCCTTTAGACCGATGGGCAGCGAGACTTCTTTGTAGCGCTGATTTGCCTTTCCAGGTTGCTTGGTTGGCCAAAAAGGGCGTATGCGTTTTTTCCTGAATATATTCAGGAAAAAACGCATACGCCCTTTTTGGCCAAGGGCATCATTGTCGACGTTTTGCCGCTTTTCATGTGCTTTAAAGGCGATTCGAATCGACCTCCTGAAATCTGTTTCCTGCAATTCTGCCTTGCTTTCAAATCCTCTTCGTTGCCTTCCCTCAATATATTTGTGGACGAGAGTTATCATTTATAACTCTGCAGGTTTGTGAATTGCAGTGCCCCTGAGCTCCATTTTTCAACTCGCTTTTTTGGGAGCTGGCCGCAAAAGCGCAGGATTGCCTCAGGCCCTCTTCTGGTTCCGGGCGGCAGGCTGAGCCTGTGGTTAATTCTTCTTCCTGATGGGAAAATAGAGTGACCTGTGCCTGTCCCAACACCTAGAGCTAGTCTCTCATTGGCTCCCCCTCTTCCCGTTTATCCTCAGGACAAATTGCAAGCTGTACAGAACAGGAGGTTAAAGGTGCTGATTCTCCAAGGAGGGAGATTGCTAGTAAAGCGGCTGGAATGGCGAACCCGAGCACAAGGAGTTGAGAAATGAGGTGCGTTTTAGAAAGCTTTCCCGATCACATGGTGTACCACCTTCTGGGTTTCTCATGCATGTTTTCGATGTAGGAAGATGCCCTTGAACCTGGAGATTTGGGACCCATGGGATGGGTAACAGGCAGTATTACTTTAAAGGCTCTGCGTTTGCTCCCCCAAACTCACCAAACCTCTCAGCCCCGAGAGTGTCCACCCTTATGTCTCATCCAGCTGTGGGTCTAGATATGGTCAATCCAGGTTGCATCACAGCCCCTGAACGAATTTTGTAAGAATTTCTCTCTCTTTCACTGTCTTTGTTTCACGGGCTTTTAAAAGTAATTTATTTTTATAATGGGGTTTAGCTGCTTTTCACGGCTGTGTTTATGCCGCTTTACACCCACTTGACTCACTTCCAGAGAGATATCAATACATAGGTTTTAAGATTCTTACTAGTCAGATATATTCTTGTGCGGTGAATAGGGGGTGTTGAGTCCAGTTCACTGAGCAAGGAGTAGGTCTTTCTATTACATATTGGGTTTATGGAACGGTAGCTGAACTAATTTGAAACCCTTGTTTTATTCATCACCCCACCTCACCTTTCCCGTTAAGCAGCCATAGTGTGTCTTCTAAACGTGTGACTCTGTTCTGTTTTGTAATTCAGTTCAAGTGTAGCGGTTTTTACATTCCCTCTATAACTGATAGCTTATGATAAGTGTCTTTTTCTGTGTGACTTATTTCACTTAGAATCGTCGTGCCTAAATCTACTCATCATGCTGCTACTAGCCTTATGACATTGATTTCATGGCTGAGTGATATTCCATTGTACATAAGGACCACCACTTCTTTATCCATTTTTCTCTTTCCAGGGATATTTAAGGTGTCATGAAGTGGAGGTTCTTGTCAACAGAGCAGCCCTAAACTTTGGGGTGCCTGTGTCTTGCTGATTTTTAGTTTTCCCAATTTATACGCCCATGAGTGGAAGTGCCCTATGCGCTCTAAGCTGTGTTTTTTCGATGTTTCAGGACACACCGTACACTTCTCCAGAGTGGCTGTTGGCAATTTACATCCCGCCCATCAGCGTAGCAAGGCTCCCATTTCTCCATGGCCTGTCCTGCATTTCTGGTTTTGACACTTTTTTCAGCATGGCCCTTTTGACCGATGGGCAGCGAGACTTCTTTGTAGCACTGATTTGCCTTTCCAGGTTGCTTGGTTGGCCAAAAAGGGCGTATGCGTTTTTTCCTGAATATATTCAGGAAAAAACGCATACGCCCTTTTTGGCCAAGGGCATCATTGTCGACGTTTTGCCGCTTTTCATGTGCTTTAAAGGCGATTCGAATCGACCTCCTGAAATCTGTTTCCTGCAATTCTGCCTTGCTTTGAAATCCTCTTCGTTGCCTTCCTTCAATATATTTGTGGACGAGAGTTATCATTTATAACTCTGCAGGTTTGTGAATTGCAGTGCCCCTGAGCTCCATTTTTCAACTCGCTTTTTTGGGAGCTGGCCGCAAAAGCGCAGGATTGCCTCAGGCCCTCTTCTGGTTCCGGGCGGCAGGCTGAGCCTGTGGTTAATTCTTCTTCATGATGGGAAAATAGAGTGACCTGTGCCTGTCCCAACACCTAGAGCTAGTCTCTCATTGGCTCCCCCTCTTCCCGTTTATCCTCAGGACAAATTGCAAGCTGTACAGAACAGGAGGTTAAAGGTGCTGATTCTCCAAGGAGGGAGATTGCTAGTAAAGCGGCTGGAATGGCGAACCCGAGCACAAGGAGTTGAGAAATGAGGTGCGTTTTAGAAAGCTTTCCCGATCACATGGTGTACCACCTTCTGGGTTTCTCATGCATGTTTTCGATGTAGGAAGATGCCCTTGAACCTGGAGATTTGGGACCCATGGGATGGGTAACAGGCAGTATTACTTTAAAGGCTCTGCGTTTGCTCCCCCAAACTCACCAAACCTCTCAGCCCCGAGAGTGTCCACCCTTATGTCTCATCCAGCTGTGGGTCTAGATATGGTCAATCCAGGTTGCATCACAGCCCCTGAACGAATTTTGTAAGAATTTCTCTCTCTTTCACTGTCTTTGTTTCACGGGCTTTTAAAAGTAATTTATTTTTATAATGGGGTTTAGCTGCTTTTCACGGCTGTGTTTATGCCGCTTTACACCCACTTGACTCACTTCCAGAGAGATATCAATACATAGGTTTTAAGATTCTTACTAGTCAAATATATTCTTGTGTGGTGAATAGGGGGTGTTGAGTCCAGTTCACTGAGCAAGGAGTAGGTCTTTCTATTACATATTGGGTTTATGGAACGGTATCTGAGCTAATTTGAAACCCTTGTTTTATTCATCACCCCGCCTCACCTTTCCCGTTAAGCAGCCATAGTGTGTCTTCTAAACGTGTGACTCTGTTCTGTTTTGTAATTCAGTTCAAGTGTAGCGGTTTTTACATTCCCTCTATAACTGATAGCTTATGATAAGTGTCTTTTTCTGTGTGACTTATTTCACTTAGAATCGTCGTGCCTACATCTACTCATCATGCTGCTACTAGCCTTATGACATTGATTTCATGGCTGAGTGATATTCCATTGTACATAAGGACCACCACTTCTTTATCCATTTTTCTCTTTCCAGGGATATTTAAGGTGTCATGAAGTGGAGGTTCTTGTCAACAGAGCAGCCCTAAACTTTGGGGTGCCTGTGTCTTGCTGATTTTTAGTTTTCCCAATTTATACGCCCATGAGTGGAAGTGCCCTATGCGCTCTAAGCTGTGTTTTTTCGATGTTTCAGGACACACCGTACACTTCTCCAGAGTGGCTGTTGGCAATTTACATCCCGCCCATCAGCGTAGCAAGGCTCCCATTTCTCCATGGCCTGTCCTGCATTTCTGGTTTTGACACTTTTTTCAGCATGGCCCTTTTGACCGATGGGCAGCGAGACTTCTTTGTAGCGCTGATTTGCCTTTCCAGGTTGCTTGGTTGGCCAAAAAGGGCGTATGCGTTTTTTCCTGAATATATTCAGGAAAAAACGCATACGCCCTTTTTGGCCAAGGGCATCATTGTCGACGTTTTGCCACTTTTCATGTGCTTTACAGGTGATTCGAATCGAGCTCCTGAAATCTGTTTCCTGCAATTCTGCCTTGCTTTCAAATCCTCTTCGTTGCCTTCCCTCAATATATTTGTGGACGAGAGTTATCATTTATAACTCTGCAGGTTTGTGAATTGCAGTGCCCCTGAGCTCCATTTTTCAACTCGCTTTTTTGGGAGCTGGCCGCAAAAGCACAGGATTACCTCAGGCCCTCTTCTGGTTCCGGGCGGCAGGCTGAGCCTGTGGTTAATTCTTCTTCCTGATGGGAAAATAGAGTGACCTGTGCCTGTCCCAACACCTAGAGCTAGTCTCTCATTGGCTCCCCCTCTTCCCGTTTATCCTCAGGACAAATTGCAAGCTGTACAGAACAGGAGGTTAAAGGTGCTGATTCTCCAAGGAGGGAGATTGCTAGTAAAGCGGCTGGAATGGCGAACCCGAGCACAAGGAGATGAGAAATGAGGTGCGTTTTAGAAAGCTTTCCCGATCACACGGTGTACCATCTTCTGGGTTTCTCATGCATGTTTTCGATGTAGGAAGATGCCCTTGAACCTGGAGATTTGGGACCCATGGGATGGGTAACAGGCAGTATTACTTTAAAGGCTCTGCGTTTGCTCCCCCAACCTCACCAAAGCTCTCAGCCCCTAGAGTGTCCACCCTTATGTCTCATCCAGCTGTGGGTCTAGATATGGTCAATCCAGGTTGCATCACAGAGCCTGAAAAATTTTGTAAGAATTTCTCTCTCTTTCACTGTCTTTGTTTCACGGGCTTTTAAAAGTAATTTATTTTTATACTGGGGTTTAACTGCTTTTCACGGCTGAGTTTACGCTGCTTTATACCCACTTGACTCACTTCCAAAGAGATATCAATACATAGGTTTTAAGATTCTTACTAGTCAGATATATTCTTGTGCGGTGAATAGGGGGTGTTGAGTCCAGTTCACTGGGCAAGGAGAAGGTCTTTCTATTACATATTGCGTTTATGGAACGGTAGCTGAGCTCATTTGAAACCCTTGTTTTATTCATCACCCCACCTCACCTTTCCCGTTAAGCAGCCATAGTGTGTCTTCTAAACGTGTGACTCTGTTCTGTTTTGTAATTCAGTTCAAGTGTAGCGGTTTTTACATTCCCTCTATAACTGATAGCTTATGATAAGTGTCTTTTTCTGTGTGACTTATTTCACTTAGAATCGTCGTGCCTAAATCTACTCATCATGCTGCTACTAGCCTTATGACATTGATTTCATGGCTGAGTGATATTCCATTGTACATAAGGACCACCACTTCTTTATCCATTTTTCTCTTTCCAGGGATATTTAAGGTGTCATGAAGTGGAGGTTCTTGTCAACAGAGCAGCCCTAAACTTTGGGGTGCCTGTGTCTTGCTGATTTTTAGTTTTCCCAATTTATACGCCCATGAGTGGAAGTGCCCTATGCGCTCTAAGCTGTGTTTTTTCGATGTTTCAGGACACACCGTACACTTCTCCAGAGTGGCTGTTGGCAATTTACATCCCGCCCATCAGCGTAGCAAGGCTCCCATTTCTCCATGGCCTGTCCTGCATTTCTGGTTTTGACACTTTTTTCAGCATGGCCCTTTTGACCGATGGGCAGCGAGACTTCTTTGTAGCACTGATTTGCCTTTCCAGGTTGCTTGGTTGGCCAAAAAGGGCGTATGCGTTTTTTCCTGAATATATTCAGGAAAAAACGCATACGCCCTTTTTGGCCAAGGGCATCATTGTCGACGTTTTGCCGCTTTTCATGTGCTTTAAAGGCGATTCGAATCGACCTCCTGAAATCTGTTTCCTGCAATTCTGCCTTGCTTTGAAATCCTCTTCGTTGCCTTCCTTCAATATATTTGTGGACGAGAGTTATCATTTATAACTCTGCAGGTTTGTGAATTGCAGTGCCCCTGAGCTCCATTTTTCAACTCGCTTTTTTGGGAGCTGGCCGCAAAAGCGCAGGATTGCCTCAGGCCCTCTTCTGGTTCCGGGCGGCAGGCTGAGCCTGTGGTTAATTCTTCTTCCTGATGGGAAAATAGAGTGACCTGTGCCTGTCCCAACACCTAGAGCTAGTCTCTCATTGGCTCCCCCTCTTCCCGTTCATCCTCAGGACAAATTGCAAGCTGTACGGAACAGGAGGTTAAAGGTGCTGGTTCTCCAAGGAGGGAGATTGCTAGTAAAGCGGCTGGAATGGCGAACCCGAGCACAAGGAGATGAGAAATGAGGTGCGTTTTAGAAAGCTTTCCCGATCACATGGTGTACCACCTTCTGGGTTTCTCATGCATGTTTTCGATGTAGGAAGATGCCCTTGAACCTGGAGATTTGGGACCCATGGGATGGGTAACAGGCAGTATTACTTTAAAGGTTCTGCGTTTGCTCCCCCAAACTCACCAAACCTCTCAGCCCCGAGAGTGTCCACCCTTATGTCTCATCCAGCTGTGGGTCTAGATATGGTCAATCCAGGTTGCATCACAGCCCCTGAACGAATTTTGTAAGAATTTCTCTCTCTTTCACTGTCTTTGTTTCACGGGCTTTTAAAAGTAATTTATTTTTATAATGGGGTTTAGCTGCTTTTCACGGCTGTGTTTATGCCGCTTTACACCCACTTGACTCACTTCCAGAGAGATATCAATACATAGGTTTTAAGATTCTTACTAGTCAGATATATTCTTGTGCGGTGAATAGGGGGTGTTGAGTCCAGTTCACTGAGCAAGGAGTAGGTCTTTCTATTACATATTGGGTTTATGGAACGGTAGCTGAGCTCATTTGAAACCCTGGTTTTATTCATCACCCCACCTCACCTTTCCCGTTAAGCAGCCATAGTGTGTCTTCTAAACGTGTGACTCTGTTCTGTTTTGTAATTCAGTTCAAGTGTAGCGGTTTTTACATTCCCTCTATAACTGATAGCTTATGATAAGTGTCTTTTTCTGTGTGACTTATTTCACTTAGAATCGTCGTGCCTAAATCTACTCATCATGCTGCTACTAGCCTTATGACATTGATTTCATGGCTGAGTGATATTCCATTGTACATAAGGACCACCACTTCTTTATCCATTTTTCTCTTTCCAGGGATATTTAAGGTGTCATGAAGTGGAGGTTCTTGTCAACAGAGCAGCCCTAAACTTTGGGGTGCCTGTGTCTTGCTGATTTTTAGTTTTCCCAATTTATACGCCCATGAGTGGAAGTGCCCTATGCGCTCTAAGCTGTGTTTTTTCGATGTTTCAGGACACACCGTACACTTCTCCAGAGTGGCTGTTGGCAATTTACATCCCGCCCATCAGCGTAGCAAGGCTCCCATTTCTCCATGGCCTGTCCTGCATTTCTGGTTTTGACACTTTTTTCAGCATGGCCCTTTAGACCGATGGGCAGCGAGACTTCTTTGTAGTGCTGATTTGCCTTTCCAGGTTGCTTGGTTGGCCAAAAAGGGCGTATGCGTTTTTCCCTGAATATATTCAGGAAAAAACGCATACGCCCTTTTTGGCCAAGGGCATCATTGTCGACGTTTTGCCGCTTTTCATGTGCTTTAAAGGCGATTCGAATCGACCTCCTGAAATCTGTTTCCTGCAATTCTGCCTTGCTTTCAAATCCTCTTCGTTGCCTTCCCTCAATATATTTGTGGACGAGAGTTATCATTTATAACTCTGCAGGTTTGTGAATTGCAGTGCCCCTGAGCTCCATTTTTCAACTCGCTTTTTTGGGAGCTGGCCGCAAAAGCGCAGGATTGCCTCAGGCCCTCTTCTGGTTCCGGGCGGCAGGCTGAGCCTGTGGTTAATTCTTCTTCCTGATGGGAAAATAGAGTGACCTGTGCCTGTCCCAACACCTAGAGCTAGTCTCTCATTGGCTCCCCTTCTTCCCGTTTATCCTCAGGACAAATTGCAAGCTGTACAGAACAGGAGGTTAAAGGTGCTGATTCTCCAAGGAGGGAGATTGCTAGTAAAGCGGCTGGAATGGCGAACCCGAGCACAAGGAGTTGAGAAATGAGGTGCGTTTTAGAAAGCTTTCCCGATCACATGGTGTACCACCTTCTGGGTTTCTCATGCATGTTTTCGATGTAGGAAGATGCCCTTGAACCTGGAGATTTGGGACCCATGGGATGGGTAACAGGCAGTATTACTTTAAAGGCTCTGCGTTTGCTCCCCCAAACTCACCAAACCTCTCAGCCCCGAGAGTGTCCACCCTTATGTCTCATCCAGCTGTGGGTCTAGATATGGTCAATCCAGGTTGCATCACAGCCCCTGAACGAATTTTGTAAGAATTTCTCTCTCTTTCACTGTCTTTGTTTCACGGGCTTTTAAAAGTAATTTATTTTTATAATGGGGTTTAGCTGCTTTTCACGGCTGTGTTTATGCCGCTTTACACCCACTTGACTCACTTCCAGAGAGATATCAATACATAGGTTTTAAGATTCTTACTAGTCAGATATATTCTTGTGCGGTGAATAGGGGGTGTTGAGTCCAGTTCACTGAGCAAGGAGTAGGTCTTTCTATTACATATTGGGTTTATGGAACGGTAGCTGAGCTCATTTGAAACCCTGGTTTTATTCATCACCCCACCTCACCTTTCCCGTTAAGCAGCCATAGTGTGTCTTCTAAACGTGTGACTCTGTTCTGTTTTGTAATTCAGTTCAAGTGTAGCGGTTTTTACATTCCCTCTATAACTGATAGCTTATGATAAGTGTCTTTTTCTGTGTGACTTATTTCACTTAGAATCGTCGTGCCTAAATCTACTCATCATGCTGCTACTAGCCTTATGACATTGATTTCATGGCTGAGTGATATTCCATTGTACATAAGGACCACCACTTCTTTATCCATTTTTCTCTTTCCAGGGATATTTAAGGTGTCATGAAGTGGAGGTTCTTGTCAACAGAGCAGCCCTAAACTTTGGGGTGCCTGTGTCTTGCTGATTTTTAGTTTTCCCAATTTATACGCCCATGAGTGGAAGTGCCCTATGCGCTCTAAGCTGTGTTTTTTCGATGTTTCAGGACACACCGTACACTTCTCCAGAGTGGCTGTTGGCAATTTACATCCCGCCCATCAGCGTAGCAAGGCTCCCATTTCTCCATGGCCTGTCCTGCATTTCTGGTTTTGACACTTTTTTCAGCATGGCCCTTTAGACCGATGGGCAGCGAGACTTCTTTGTAGTGCTGATTTGCCTTTCCAGGTTGCTTGGTTGGCCAAAAAGGGCGTATGCGTTTTTCCCTGAATATATTCAGGAAAAAACGCATACGCCCTTTTTGGCCAAGGGCATCATTGTCGACGTTTTGCCGCTTTTCATGTGCTTTAAAGGCGATTCGAATCGACCTCCTGAAATCTGTTTCCTGCAATTCTGCCTTGCTTTCAAATCCTCTTCGTTGCCTTCCCTCAATATATTTGTGGACGAGAGTTATCATTTATAACTCTGCAGGTTTGTGAATTGCAGTGCCCCTGAGCTCCATTTTTCAACTCGCTTTTTTGGGAGCTGGCCGCAAAAGCGCAGGATTGCCTCAGGCCCTCTTCTGGTTCCGGGCGGCAGGCTGAGCCTGTGGTTAATTCTTCTTCCTGATGGGAAAATAGAGTGACCTGTGCCTGTCCCAACACCTAGAGCTAGTCTCTCATTGGCTCCCCTTCTTCCCGTTTATCCTCAGGACAAATTGCAAGCTGTACAGAACAGGAGGTTAAAGGTGCTGATTCTCCAAGGAGGGAGATTGCTAGTAAAGCGGCTGGAATGGCGAACCCGAGCACAAGGAGTTGAGAAATGAGGTGCGTTTTAGAAAGCTTTCCCGATCACATGGTGTACCACCTTCTGGGTTTCTCATGCATGTTTTCGATGTAGGAAGATGCCCTTGAACCTGGAGATTTGGGACCCATGGGATGGGTAACAGGCAGTATTACTTTAAAGGCTCTGCGTTTGCTCCCCCAAACTCACCAAACCTCTCAGCCCCGAGAGTGTCCACCCTTATGTCTCATCCAGCTGTGGGTCTAGATATGGTCAATCCAGGTTGCATCACAGCCCCTGAACGAATTTTGTAAGAATTTCTCTCTCTTTCACTGTCTTTGTTTCACGGGCTTTTAAAAGTAATTTATTTTTATAATGGGGTTTAGCTGCTTTTCACGGCTGTGTTTATGCCGCTTTACACCCACTTGACTCACTTCCAGAGAGATATCAATACATAGGTTTTAAGATTCTTACTAGTCAGATATATTCTTGTGCGGTGAATAGGGGGTGTTGAGTCCAGTTCACTGAGCAAGGAGTAGGTCTTTCTATTACATATTGGGTTTATGGAACGGTAGCTGAACTAATTTGAAACCCTTGTTTTATTCATCACCCCACCTCACCTTTCCCGTTAAGCAGCCATAGTGTGTCTTCTAAACGTGTGACTCTGTTCTGTTTTGTAATTCAGTTCAAGTGTAGCGGTTTTTACATTCCCTCTATAACTGATAGCTTATGATAAGTGTCTTTTTCTGTGTGACTTATTTCACTTAGAATCGTCGTGCCTAAATCTACTCATCATGCTGCTACTAGCCTTATGACATTGATTTCATGGCTGAGTGATATTCCATTGTACATAAGGACCACCACTTCTTTATCCATTTTTCTCTTTCCAGGGATATTTAAGGTGTCATGAAGTGGAGGTTCTTGTCAACAGAGCAGCCCTAAACTTTGGGGTGCCTGTGTCTTGCTGATTTTTAGTTTTCCCAATTTATACGCCCATGAGTGGAAGTGCCCTATGCGCTCTAAGCTGTGTTTTTTCGATGTTTCAGGACACACCGTACACTTCTCCAGAGTGGCTGTTGGCAATTTACATCCCGCCCATCAGCGTAGCAAGGCTCCCATTTCTCCATGGCCTGTCCTGCATTTCTGGTTTTGACACTTTTTTCAGCATGGCCCTTTTGACCGATGGGCAGCGAGACTTCTTTGTAGCACTGATTTGCCTTTCCAGGTTGCTTGGTTGGCCAAAAAGGGCGTATGCGTTTTTTCCTGAATATATTCAGGAAAAAACGCATACGCCCTTTTTGGCCAAGGGCATCATTGTCGACGTTTTGCCGCTTTTCATGTGCTTTAAAGGCGATTCGAATCGACCTCCTGAAATCTGTTTCCTGCAATTCTGCCTTGCTTTGAAATCCTCTTCGTTGCCTTCCTTCAATATATTTGTGGACGAGAGTTATCATTTATAACTCTGCAGGTTTGTGAATTGCAGTTCCCCTGAGCTCCATTTTTCAACTCGCTTTTTTGGGAGCTGGCCGCAAAAGCGCAGGATTGCCTCAGGCCCTCTTCTGGTTCCGGGCGGCAGGCTGAGCCTGTGGTTAATTCTTCTTCCTGATGGGAAAATAGAGTGACCTGTGCCTGTCCCAACACCTAGAGCTAGTCTCTCATTGGCTCCCCCTCTTCCCGTTTATCCTCAGGACAAATTGCAAGCTGTACAGAACAGGAGGTTAAAGGTGCTGATTCTCCAAGGAGGGAGATTGCTAGTAAAGCGGCTGGAATGGCGAACCCGAGCACAAGGAGTTGAGAAATGAGGTGCGTTTTAGAAAGCTTTCCCGATCACATGGTGTACCACCTTCTGGGTTTCTCATGCATGTTTTCGATGTAGGAAGATGCCCTTGAACCTGGAGATTTGGGACCCATGGGATGGGTAACAGGCAGTATTACTTTAAAGGCTCTGCGTTTGCTCCCCCAAACTCACCAAACCTCTCAGCCCCGAGAGTGTCCACCCTTATGTCTCATCCAGCTGTGGGTCTAGATATGGTCAATCCAGGTTGCATCACAGCGCCTGAACGAATTTTGTAAGAATTTCTCTCTCTTTCACTGTCTTTGTTTCACGGGCTTTTAAAAGTAATTTATTTTTATAATGGGGTTTAGCTGCTTTTCACGGCTGTGTTTATGCCGCTTTACACCCACTTGACTCACTTCCAGAGAGATATCAATACATAGGTTTTAAGATTCTTACTAGTCAGATATATTCTTGTGTGGTGAATAGGGGGTGTTGAGTCCAGTTCACTGAGCAAGGAGTAGGTCTTTCTATTACATATTGGGTTTATGGAACGGTAGCTGAGCTCATTTGAAACCCTTGTTTTATTCATCACCCCACCTCACCTTTCCCGTTAAGCAGCCATAGTGTGTCTTCTAAACGTGTGACTCTGTTCTGTTTTGTAATTCAGTTCAAGTGTAGCGGTTTTTACATTCCCTCTATAACTGATAGCTTATGATAAGTGTCTTTTTCTGTGTGACTTATTTCACTTAGAATCGTCGTGCCTAAATCTACTCATCATGCTGCTACTAGCCTTATGACATTGATTTCATGGCTGAGTGATATTCCATTGTACATAAGGACCACCACTTCTTTATCCATTTTTCTCTTTCCAGGGATATTTAAGGTGTCATGAAGTGGAGGTTCTTGTCAACAGAGCAGCCCTAAACTTTGGGGTGCCTGTGTCTTGCTGATTTTTAGTTTTCCCAATTTATACGCCCATGAGTGGAAGTGCCCTATGCGCTCTAAGCTGTGTTTTTTCGATGTTTCAGGACACACCGTACACTTCTCCAGAGTGGCTGTTGGCAATTTACATCCCGCCCATCAGCGTAGCAAGGCTCCCATTTCTCCATGGCCTGTCCTGCATTTCTGGTTTTGACACTTTTTTCAGCATGGCCCTTTTGACCGATGGGCAGCGAGACTTCTTTGTAGCGCTGATTTGCCTTTCCAGGTTGCTTGGTTGGCCAAAAAGGGCGTATGCGTTTTTTCCTGAATATATTCAGGAAAAAACGCATACGCCCTTTTTGGCCAAGGGCATCATTGTCGACGTTTTGCCGCTTTTCATGTGCTTTACAGGTGATTCGAATCGAGCTCCTGAAATCTGTTTCCTGCAATTCTGCCTTGCTTTCAAATCCTCTTCGTTGCCTTCCCTCAATATATTTGTGGACGAGAGTTATCATTTATAACTCTGCAGGTTTGTGAATTGCAGTGCCCCTGAGCTCCATTTTTCAACTCGCTTTTTTGGGAGCTGGCCGCAAAAGCACAGGATTACCTCAGGCCCTCTTCTGGTTCCGGGCGGCAGGCTGAGCCTGTGGTTAATTTTTCTTCCTGATGGGAAAATAGAGTGACCTGTGCCTGTCCCAACACCTAGAGCTAGTCTCTCATTGGCTCCCCCTCTTCCCGTTTATCCTCAGGACAAATTGCAAGCTGTACAGAACAGGAGGTTAAAGGTGCTGATTCTCCAAGGAGGGAGATTGCTAGTAAAGCGGCTGGAATGGCGAACCCGAGCACAAGGAGATGAGAAATGAGGTGCGTTTTAGAAAGCTTTCCCGATCACACGGTGTACCACCTTCTGGGTTTCTCATGCATGTTTTCGATGTAGGAAGATGCCCTTGAACCTGGAGATTTGGGACCCATGGGATGGGTAACAGGCAGTATTACTTTAAAGGCTCTGCGTTTGCTCCCCCAACCTCACCAAAGCTCTCAGCCCCTAGAGTGTCCACCCTTATGTCTCATCCAGCTGTGGGTCTAGATATGGTCAATCCAGGTTGCATCACAGAGCCTGAAAGAATTTTGTAAGAATTTCTCTCTCTTTCACTGTCTTTGTTTCACGGGCTTTTAAAAGTAATTTATTTTTATACTGGGGTTTAACTGCTTTTCACGGCTGAGTTTACGCTGCTTTATACCCACTTGACTCACTTCCAGAGAGATATAAATACATAGGTTTTAAGATTCTTACTAGTCAGATATATTCTTGTGCGGTGAATAGGGGGTGTTGAGTCCAGTTCACTGGGCAAGGAGAAGGTCTTTCTATTACATATTGCGTTTATGGAACGGTAGCTGAGCTCATTTGAAACCCTTGTTTTATTCATCACCCCACCTCACCTTTCCCGTTAAGCAGCCATAGTGTGTCTTCTAAACGTGTGACTCTGTTCTGTTTTATAATTCAGTTCAAGTGTAGCGGTTTTTACATTCCCTCTATAACTGATAGCTTATGATAAGTGTCTTTTTCTGTGTGACTTATTTCACTTAGAATCGTCGTGCCTACATCTACTCATCATGCTGCTACTAGCCTTATGACATTGATTTCATGGCTGAATGATATTCCATTGTACATAAGGACCACCACTTCTTTATCCATTTTTCTCTTTCCAGGGATATTTAAGGTGTCATGAAGTGGAGGTTCTTGTCAACAGAGCAGCCCTAAACTTTGGGGTGCCTGTGTCTTGCTGATTTTTAGTTTTCCCAATTTATACGCCCATGAGTGGAAGTGCCCTATGCGCTCTAAGCTGTGTTTTTTCGATGTTTCAGGACACACCGTACACTTCTCCAGAGTGGCTGTTGGCAATTTACATCCCGCCCATCAGCGTAGCAAGGCTCCCATTTCTCCATGGCCTGTCCTGCATTTCTGGTTTTGACACTTTTTTCAGCATGGCCCTTTAGACCGATGGGCAGCGAGACTTCTTTGTAGCGCTGATTTGCCTTTCCAGGTTGCTTGGTTGGCCAAAAAGGGCGTATGCGTTTTTCCCTGAATATATTCAGGAAAAAACGCATACGCCCTTTTTGGCCAAGGGCATCATTGTCGACGTTTTGCCGCTTTTCATGTGCTTTAAAGGCGATTCGAATCGACCTCCTGAAATCTGTTTCCTGCAATTCTGCCTTGCTTTCAAATCCTCTTCGTTGCCTTCCCTCAATATATTTGTGGACGAGAGTTATCATTTATAACTCTGCAGGTTTGTGAATTGCAGTGCCCCTGAGCTCCATTTTTCAACTCGCTTTTTTGGGAGCTGGCCGCAAAAGCGCAGGATTGCCTCAGGCCCTCTTCTGGTTCCGGGCGGCAGGCTGAGCCTGTGGTTAATTCTTCTTCCTGATGGGAAAATAGAGTGACCTGTGCCTGTCCCAACACCTAGAGCTAGTCTCTCATTGGCTCCCCTTCTTCCCGTTTATCCTCAGGACAAATTGCAAGCTGTACAGAACAGGAGGTTAAAGGTGCTGATTCTCCAAGGAGGGAGATTGCTAGTAAAGCGGCTGGAATGGCGAACCCGAGCACAAGGAGTTGAGAAATGAGGTGCGTTTTAGAAAGCTTTCCCGATCACATGGTGTACCACCTTCTGGGTTTCTCATGCATGTTTTCGATGTAGGAAGATGCCCTTGAACCTGGAGATTTGGGACCCATGGGATGGGTAACAGGCAGTATTACTTTAAAGGCTCTGCGTTTGCTCCCCCAAACTCACCAAACCTCTCAGCCCCGAGAGTGTCCACCCTTATGTCTCATCCAGCTGTGGGTCTAGATATGGTCAATCCAGGTTGCATCACAGCCCCTGAACGAATTTTGTAAGAATTTCTCTCTCTTTCACTGTCTTTGTTTCACGGGCTTTTAAAAGTAATTTATTTTTATAATGGGGTTTAGTTGCTTTTCATGGCTGTGTTTATGCCGCTTTACACCCACTTGACTCACTTCCAGAGAGATATCAATACATAGGTTTTAAGATTCTTACTAGTCAGATATATTCTTGTGCGGTGAATAGGGGGTGTTGAGTCCAGTTCACTGAGCAAGGAGTAGGTCTTTCTATTACATATTGGGTTTATGGAACGGTAGCTGAACTAATTTGAAACCCTTGTTTTATTCATCACCCCACCTCACCTTTCCCGTTAAGCAGCCATAGTGTGTCTTCTAAACGTGTGACTCTGTTCTGTTTTGTAATTCAGTTCAACTGTAGCGGTTTTTACATTCCCTCTATAACTGATAGCTTATGATAAGTGTCTTTTTCTGTGTGACTTATTTCACTTAGAATCGTCGTGCCTAAATCTACTCATCATGCTGCTACTAGCCTTATGACATTGATTTCATGGCTGAGTGATATTCCATTGTACATAAGGACCACCACTTCTTTATCCATTTTTCTCTTTCCAGGGATATTTAAGGTGTCATGAAGTGGAGGTTCTTGTCAACAGAGCAGCCCTAAACTTTGGGGTGCCTGTGTCTTGCTGATTTTTAGTTTTCCCAATTTATACGCCCATGAGTGGAAGTGCCCTATGCGCTCTAAGCTGTGTTTTTTCGATGTTTCAGGACACACCGTACACTTCTCCAGAGTGGCTGTTGGCAATTTACATCCCGCCCATCAGCGTAGCAAGGCTCCCATTTCTCCATGGCCTGTCCTGCATTTCTGGTTTTGACACTTTTTTCAGCATGGCCCTTTTGACCGATGGGCAGCGAGACTTCTTTGTAGCACTGATTTGCCTTTCCAGGTTGCTTGGTTGGCCAAAAAGGGCGTATGCGTTTTTTCCTGAATATATTCAGGAAAAAACGCATACGCCCTTTTTGGCCAAGGGCATCATTGTCGACGTTTTGCCGCTTTTCATGTGCTTTAAAGGCGATTCGAATCGACCTCCTGAAATCTGTTTCCTGCAATTCTGCCTTGCTTTGAAATCCTCTTCGTTGCCTTCCTTCAATATATTTGTGGACGAGAGTTATCATTTATAACTCTGCAGGTTTGTGAATTGCAGTTCCCCTGAGCTCCATTTTTCAACTCGCTTTTTTGGGAGCTGGCCGCAAAAGCGCAGGATTGCCTCAGGCCCTCTTCTGGTTCCGGGCGACAGGCTGAGCCTGTGGTTAATTCTTCTTCCTGATGGGAAAATAGAGTGACCTGTGCCTGTCCCAACACCTAGAGCTAGTCTCTCATTGGCTCCCCCTCTTCCCGTTTATCCTCAGGACAAATTGCAAGCTGTACAGAACAGGAGGTTAAAGGTGCTGATTCTCCAAGGAGGGAGATTGCTAGTAAAGCGGCTGGAATGGCGAACCCGAGCACAAGGAGTTGAGAAATGAGGTGCGTTTTAGAAAGCTTTCCCGATCACATGGTGTACCACCTTCTGGGTTTCTCATGCATGTTTTCGATGTAGGAAGATGCCCTTGAACCTGGAGATTTGGGACCCATGGGATGGGTAACAGGCAGTATTACTTTAAAGGCTCTGCGTTTGCTCCCCCAAACTCACCAAACCTCTCAGCCCCGAGAGTGTCCACCCTTATGTCTCATCCAGCTGTGGGTCTAGATATGGTCAATCCAGGTTGCATCACAGCGCCTGAACGAATTTTGTAAGAATTTCTCTCTCTTTCACTGTCTTTGTTTCACGGGCTTTTAAAAGTAATTTATTTTTATAATGGGGTTTAGCTGCTTTTCACGGCTGTGTTTATGCCGCTTTACACCCACTTGACTCACTTCCAGAGAGATATCAATACATAGGTTTTAAGATTCTTACTAGTCAGATATATTCTTGTGTGGTGAATAGGGGGTGTTGAGTCCAGTTCACTGAGCAAGGAGTAGGTCTTTCTATTACATATTGGGTTTATGGAACGGTAGCTGAGCTCATTTGAAACCCTTGTTTTATTCATCACCCCACCTCACCTTTCCCGTTAAGCAGCCATAGTGTGTCTTCTAAACGTGTGACTCTGTTCTGTTTTGTAATTCAGTTCAAGTGTAGCGGTTTTTACATTCCCTCTATAACTGATAGCTTATGATAAGTGTCTTTTTCTGTGTGACTTATTTCACTTAGAATCGTCGTGCCTAAATCTACTCATCATGCTGCTACTAGCCTTATGACATTGATTTCATGGCTGAGTGATATTCCATTGTACATAAGGACCACCACTTCTTTATCCATTTTTCTCTTTCCAGGGATATTTAAGGTGTCATGAAGTGGAGGTTCTTGTCAACAGAGCAGCCCTAAACTTTGGGGTGCCTGTGTCTTGCTGATTTTTAGTTTTCCCAATTTATACGCCCATGAGTGGAAGTGCCCTATGCGCTCTAAGCTGTGTTTTTTCGATGTTTCAGGACACACCGTACACTTCTCCAGAGTGGCTGTTGGCAATTTACATCCCGCCCATCAGCGTAGCAAGGCTCCCATTTCTCCATGGCCTGTCCTGCATTTCTGGTTTTGACACTTTTTTCAGCATGGCCCTTTTGACCGATGGGCAGCGAGACTTCTTTGTAGCGCTGATTTGCCTTTCCAGGTTGCTTGGTTGGCCAAAAAGGGCGTATGCGTTTTTTCCTGAATATATTCAGGAAAAAACGCATACGCCCTTTTTGGCCAAGGGCATCATTGTCGACGTTTTGCCGCTTTTCATGTGCTTTACAGGTGATTCGAATCGAGCTCCTGAAATCTGTTTCCTGCAATTCTGCCTTGCTTTCAAATCCTCTTCGTTGCCTTCCCTCAATATATTTGTGGACGAGAGTTATCATTTATAACTCTGCAGGTTTGTGAATTGCAGTGCCCCTGAGCTCCATTTTTCAACTCGCTTTTTTGGGAGCTGGCCGCAAAAGCACAGGATTACCTCAGGCCCTCTTCTGGTTCCGGGCGGCAGGCTGAGCCTGTGGTTAATTTTTCTTCCTGATGGGAAAATAGAGTGACCTGTGCCTGTCCCAACACCTAGAGCTAGTCTCTCATTGGCTCCCCCTCTTCCCGTTTATCCTCAGGACAAATTGCAAGCTGTACAGAACAGGAGGTTAAAGGTGCTGATTCTCCAAGGAGGGAGATTGCTAGTAAAGCGGCTGGAATGGCGAACCCGAGCACAAGGAGATGAGAAATGAGGTGCGTTTTAGAAAGCTTTCCCGATCACACGGTGTACCACCTTCTGGGTTTCTCATGCATGTTTTCGATGTAGGAAGATGCCCTTGAACCTGGAGATTTGGGACCCATGGGATGGGTAACAGGCAGTATTACTTTAAAGACTCTGCGTTTGCTCCCCCAACCTCACCAAAGCTCTCAGCCCCTAGAGTGTCCACCCTTATGTCTCATCCAGCTGTGGGTCTAGATATGGTCAATCCAGGTTGCATCACAGAGCCTGAAAGAATTTTGTAAGAATTTCTCTCTCTTTCACTGTCTTTGTTTCACGGGCTTTTAAAAGTAATTTATTTTTATACTGGGGTTTAACTGCTTTTCACGGCTGAGTTTACGCTGCTTTATACCCACTTGACTCACTTCCAGAGAGATATCAATACATAGGTTTTAAGATTCTTACTAGTCAGATATATTCTTGTGCGGTGAATAGGGGGTGTTGAGTCCAGTTCACTGGGCAAGGAGAAGGTCTTTCTATTACATATTGCGTTTATGGAACGGTAGCTGAGCTCATTTGAAACCCTTGTTTTATTCATCACCCCACCTCACCTTTCCCGTTAAGCAGCCATAGTGTGTCTTCTAAACGTGTGACTCTGTTCTGTTTTATAATTCAGTTCAAGTGTAGCGGTTTTTACATTCCCTCTATAACTGATAGCTTATGATAAGTGTCTTTTTCTGTGTGACTTATTTCACTTAGAATCGTCGTGCCTACATCTACTCATCATGCTGCTACTAGCCTTATGACATTGATTTCATGGCTGAATGATATTCCATTGTACATAAGGACCACCACTTCTTTATCCATTTTTCTCTTTCCAGGGATATTTAAGGTGTCATGAAGTGGAGGTTCTTGTCAACAGAGCAGCCCTAAACTTTGGGGTGCCTGTGTCTTGCTGATTTTTAGTTTTCCCAATTTATACGCCCATGAGTGGAAGTGCCCTATGCGCTCTAAGCTGTGTTTTTTCGATGTTTCAGGACACACCGTACACTTCTCCAGAGTGGCTGTTGGCAATTTACATCCCGCCCATCAGCGTAGCAAGGCTCCCATTTCTCCATGGCCTGTCCTGCATTTCTGGTTTTGACACTTTTTTCAGCATGGCCCTTTAGACCGATGGGCAGCGAGACTTCTTTGTAGTGCTGATTTGCCTTTCCAGGTTGCTTGGTTGGCCAAAAAGGGCGTATGCGTTTTTCCCTGAATATATTCAGGAAAAAACGCATACGCCCTTTTTGGCCAAGGGCATCATTGTCGACGTTTTGCCGCTTTTCATGTGCTTTAAAGGCGATTCGAATCGACCTCCTGAAATCTGTTTCCTGCAATTCTGCCTTGCTTTCAAATCCTCTTCGTTGCCTTCCCTCAATATATTTGTGGACGAGAGTTATCATTTATAACTCTGCAGGTTTGTGAATTGCAGTGCCCCTGAGCTCCATTTTTCAACTCGCTTTTTTGGGAGCTGGCCGCAAAAGCGCAGGATTGCCTCAGGCCCTCTTCTGGTTCCGGGCGGCAGGCTGAGCCTGTGGTTAATTCTTCTTCCTGATGGGAAAATAGAGTGACCTGTGCCTGTCCCAACACCTAGAGCTAGTCTCTCATTGGCTCCCCTTCTTCCCGTTTATCCTCAGGACAAATTGCAAGCTGTACAGAACAGGAGGTTAAAGGTGCTGATTCTCCAAGGAGGGAGATTTCTAGTAAAGCGGCTGGAATGGCGAACCCGAGCACAAGGAGTTGAGAAATGAGGTGCGTTTTAGAAAGCTTTCCCGATCACATGGTGTACCACCTTCTGGGTTTCTCATGCATGTTTTCGATGTAGGAAGATGCCCTTGAACCTGGAGATTTGGGACCCATGGGATGGGTAACAGGCAGTATTACTTTAAAGGCTCTGCGTTTGCTCCCCCAAACTCACCAAACCTCTCAGCCCCG
The DNA here is from genome assembly GCF_028023285.1 of Balaenoptera ricei. NCBI lineage: Eukaryota > Metazoa > Chordata > Mammalia > Artiodactyla > Balaenopteridae > Balaenoptera > Balaenoptera ricei. Next base: position 199,807 of record NW_026777519.1, read on the forward strand.
AGAGTGTCCACCCTTATGTCTCATCCAGCTGTGGGTCTAGATATGGTCAATCCAGGTTGCATCACAGCCCCTGAACGAATTTTGTAAGAATTTCTCTCTCTTTCACTGTCTTTGTTTCACGGGCTTTTAAAAGTAATTTATTTTTATAATGGGGTTTAGTTGCTTTTCATGGCTGTGTTTATGCCGCTTTACACCCACTTGACTCACTTCCAGAGAGATATCAATACATAGGTTTTAAGATTCTTACTAGTCAGATATATTCTTGTGCGGTGAATAGGGGGTGTTGAGTCCAGTTCACTGAGCAAGGAGTAGGTCTTTCTATTACATATTGGGTTTATGGAACGGTAGCTGAACTAATTTGAAACCCTTGTTTTATTCATCACCCCACCTCACCTTTCCCGTTAAGCAGCCATAGTGTGTCTTCTAAACGTGTGACTCTGTTCTGTTTTGTAATTCAGTTCAAGTGTAGCGGTTTTTACATTCCCTCTATAACTGATAGCTTATGATAAGTGTCTTTTTCTGTGTGACTTATTTCACTTAGAATCGTCGTGCCTAAATCTACTCATCATGCTGCTACTAGCCTTATGACATTGATTTCATGGCTGAGTGATATTCCATTGTACATAAGGACCACCACTTCTTTATCCATTTTTCTCTTTCCAGGGATATTTAAGGTGTCATGAAGTGGAGGTTCTTGTCAACAGAGCAGCCCTAAACTTTGGGGTGCCTGTGTCTTGCTGATTTTTAGTTTTCCCAATTTATACGCCCATGAGTGGAAGTGCCCTATGCGCTCTAAGCTGTGTTTTTTCGATGTTTCAGGACACACCGTACACTTCTCCAGAGTGGCTGTTGGCAATTTACATCCCGCCCATCAGCGTAGCAAGGCTCCCATTTCTCCATGGCCTGTCCTGCATTTCTGGTTTTGACACTTTTTTCAGCATGGCCCTTTTGACCGATGGGCAGCGAGACTTCTTTGTAGCACTGATTTGCCTTTCCAGGTTGCTTGGTTGGCCAAAAAGGGCGTATGCGTTTTTTCCTGAATATATTCAGGAAAAAACGCATACGCCCTTTTTGGCCAAGGGCATCATTGTCGACGTTTTGCCGCTTTTCATGTGCTTTAAAGGCGATTCGAATCGACCTCCTGAAATCTGTTTCCTGCAATTCTGCCTTGCTTTGAAATCCTCTTCGTTGCCTTCCTTCAATATATTTGTGGACGAGAGTTATCATTTATAACTCTGCAGGTTTGTGAATTGCAGTGCCCCTGAGCTCCATTTTTCAACTCGCTTTTTTGGGAGCTGGCCGCAAAAGCGCAGGATTGCCTCAGGCCCTCTTCTGGTTCCGGGCGGCAGGCTGAGCCTGTGGTTAATTCTTCTTCCTGATGGGAAAATAGAGTGACCTGTGCCTGTCCCAACACCTAGAGCTAGTCTCTCATTGGCTCCCCCTCTTCCCGTTCATCCTCAGGACAAATTGCAAGCTGTACGGAACAGGAGGTTAAAGGTGCTGGTTCTCCAAGGAGGGAGATTGCTAGTAAAGCGGCTGGAATGGCGAACCCGAGCACAAGGAGATGAGAAATGAGGTGCGTTTTAGAAAGCTTTCCCGATCACATGGTGTACCACCTTCTGGGTTTCTCATGCATGTTTTCGATGTAGGAAGATGCCCTTGAACCTGGAGATTTGGGACCCATGGGATGGGTAACAGGCAGTATTACTTTAAAGGCTCTGCGTTTGCTCCCCCAAACTCACCAAACCTCTCAGCCCCGAGAGTGTCCACCCTTATGTCTCATCCAGCTGTGGGTCTAGATATGGTCAATCCAGGTTGCATCACAGCCCCTGAACGAATTTTGTAAGAATTTCTCTCTCTTTCACTGTCTTTGTTTCACGGGCTTTTAAAAGTAATTTATTTTTATAATGGGGTTTAGCTGCTTTTCACGGCTGTGTTTATGCCGCTTTACACCCACTTGACTCACTTCCAGAGAGATATCAATACATAGGTTTTAAGATTCTTACTAGTCAGATATATTCTTGTGCGGTGAATAGGGGGTGTTGAGTCCAGTTCACTGAGCAAGGAGTAGGTCTTTCTATTACATATTGGGTTTATGGAACGGTAGCTGAGCTCATTTGAAACCCTGGTTTTATTCATCACCCCACCTCACCTTTCCCGTTAAGCAGCCATAGTGTGTCTTCTAAACGTGTGACTCTGTTCTGTTTTGTAATTCAGTTCAAGTGTAGCGGTTTTTACATTCCCTCTATAACTGATAGCTTATGATAAGTGTCTTTTTCTGTGTGACTTATTTCACTTAGAATCGTCGTGCCTAAATCTACTCATCATGCTGCTACTAGCCTTATGACATTGATTTCATGGCTGAGTGATATTCCATTGTACATAAGGACCACCACTTCTTTATCCATTTTTCTCTTTCCAGGGATATTTAAGGTGTCATGAAGTGGAGGTTCTTGTCAACAGAGCAGCCCTAAACTTTGGGGTGCCTGTGTCTTGCTGATTTTTAGTTTTCCCAATTTATACGCCCATGAGTGGAAGTGCCCTATGCGCTCTAAGCTGTGTTTTTTCGATGTTTCAGGACACACCGTACACTTCTCCAGAGTGGCTGTTGGCAATTTACATCCCGCCCATCAGCGTAGCAAGGCTCCCATTTCTCCATGGCCTGTCCTGCATTTCTGGTTTTGACACTTTTTTCAGCATGGCCCTTTTGACCGATGGGCAGCGAGACTTCTTTGTAGCGCTGATTTGCCTTTCCAGGTTGCTTGGTTGGCCAAAAAGGGCGTATGCGTTTTTCCCTGAATATATTCAGGAAAAAACGCATACGCCCTTTTTGGCCAAGGGCATCATTGTCGACGTTTTGCCGCTTTTCATGTGCTTTAAAGGCGATTCGAATCGACCTCCTGAAATCTGTTTCCTGCAATTCTGCCTTGCTTTCAAATCCTCTTCGTTGCCTTCCCTCAATATATTTGTGGACGAGAGTTATCATTTATAACTCTGCAGGTTTGTGAATTGCAGTGCCCCTGAGCTCCATTTTTCAACTCGCTTTTTTGGGAGCTGGCCGCAAAAGCGCAGGATTGCCTCAGGCCCTCTTCTGGTTCCGGGCGGCAGGCTGAGCCTGTGGTTAATTCTTCTTCCTGATGGGAAAATAGAGTGACCTGTGCCTGTCCCAACACCTAGAGCTAGTCTCTCATTGGCTCCCCTTCTTCCCGTTTATCCTCAGGACAAATTGCAAGCTGTACAGAACAGGAGGTTAAAGGTGCTGATTCTCCAAGGAGGGAGATTGCTAGTAAAGCGGCTGGAATGGCGAACCCGAGCACAAGGAGTTGAGAAATGAGGTGCGTTTTAGAAAGCTTTCCCGATCACATGGTGTACCACCTTCTGGGTTTCTCATGCATGTTTTCGATGTAGGAAGATGCCCTTGAACCTGGAGATTTGGGACCCATGGGATGGGTAACAGGCAGTATTACTTTAAAGGCTCTGCGTTTGCTCCCCCAAACTCACCAAACCTCTCAGCCCCGAGAGTGTCCACCCTTATGTCTCATCCAGCTGTGGGTCTAGATATGGTCAATCCAGGTTGCATCACAGCCCCTGAACGAATTTTGTAAGAATTTCTCTCTCTTTCACTGTCTTTGTTTCACGGGCTTTTAAAAGTAATTTATTTTTATAATGGGGTTTAGCTGCTTTTCACGGCTGTGTTTATGCCGCTTTACACCCACTTGACTCACTTCCAGAGAGATATCAATACATAGATTTTAAGATTCTTACTAGTCAGATATATTCTTGTGCGGTGAATAGGGGGTGTTGAGTCCAGTTCACTGAGCAAGGAGTAGGTCTTTCTATTACATATTGGGTTTATGGAACGGTAGCTGAACTAATTTGAAACCCTTGTTTTATTCATCACCCCACCTCACCTTTCCCGTTAAGCAGCCATAGTGTGTCTTCTAAACGTGTGACTCTGTTCTGTTTTGTAATTCAGTTCAAGTGTAGCGGTTTTTACATTCCCTCTATAACTGATAGCTTATGATAAGTGTCTTTTTCTGTGTGACTTATTTCACTTAGAATCGTCGTGCCTAAATCTACTCATCATGCTGCTACTAGCCTTATGACATTGATTTCATGGCTGAGTGATATTCCATTGTACATAAGGACCACCACTTCTTTATCCATTTTTCTCTTTCCAGGGATATTTAAGGTGTCATGAAGTGGAGGTTCTTGTCAACAGAGCAGCCCTAAACTTTGGGGTGCCTGTGTCTTGCTGATTTTTAGTTTTCCCAATTTATACGCCCATGAGTGGAAGTGCCCTATGCGCTCTAAGCTGTGTTTTTTCGATGTTTCAGGACACACCGTACACTTCTCCAGAGTGGCTGTTGGCAATTTACATCCCGCCCATCAGCGTAGCAAGGCTCCCATTTCTCCATGGCCTGTCCTGCATTTCTGGTTTTGACACTTTTTTCAGCATGGCCCTTTTGACCGATGGGCAGCGAGACTTCTTTGTAGCACTGATTTGCCTTTCCAGGTTGCTTGGTTGGCCAAAAAGGGCGTATGCGTTTTTTCCTGAATATATTCAGGAAAAAACGCATACGCCCTTTTTGGCCAAGGGCATCATTGTCGACGTTTTGCCGCTTTTCATGTGCTTTACAGGCGATTCGAATCGACCTCCTGAAATCTGTTTCCTGCAATTCTGCCTTGCTTTGAAATCCTCTTCGTTGCCTTCCTTCAATATATTTGTGGACGAGAGTTATCATTTATAACTCTGCAGGTTTGTGAATTGCAGTTCCCCTGAGCTCCATTTTTCAACTCGCTTTTTTGGGAGCTGGCCGCAAAAGCGCAGGATTGCCTCAGGCCCTCTTCTGGTTCCGGGCGGCAGGCTGAGCCTGTGGTTAATTCTTCTTCCTGATGGGAAAATAGAGTGACCTGTGCCTGTCCCAACACCTAGAGCTAGTCTCTCATTGGCTCCCCCTCTTCCCGTTTATCCTCAGGACAAATTGCAAGCTGTACAGAACAGGAGGTTAAAGGTGCTGATTCTCCAAGGAGGGAGATTGCTAGTAAAGCGGCTGGAATGGCGAACCCGAGCACAAGGAGTTGAGAAATGAGGTGCGTTTTAGAAAGCTTTCCCGATCACATGGTGTACCACCTTCTGGGTTTCTCATGCATGTTTTCGATGTAGGAAGATGCCCTTGAACCTGGAGATTTGGGACCCATGGGATGGGTAACAGGCAGTATTACTTTAAAGGCTCTGCGTTTGCTCCCCCAAACTCACCAAACCTCTCAGCCCCGAGAGTGTCCACCCTTATGTCTCATCCAGCTGTGGGTCTAGATATGGTCAATCCAGGTTGCATCACAGCGCCTGAACGAATTTTGTAAGAATTTCTCTCTCTTTCACTGTCTTTGTTTCACGGGCTTTTAAAAGTAATTTATTTTTATAATGGGGTTTAGCTGCTTTTCACGGCTGTGTTTATGCCGCTTTACACCCACTTGACTCACTTCCAGAGAGATATCAATACATAGGTTTTAAGATTCTTACTAGTCAGATATATTCTTGTGTGGTGAATAGGGGGTGTTGAGTCCAGTTCACTGAGCAAGGAGTAGGTCTTTCTATTACATATTGGGTTTATGGAACGGTAGCTGAGCTCATTTGAAACCCTTGTTTTATTCATCACCCCACCTCACCTTTCCCGTTAAGCAGCCATAGTGTGTCTTCTAAACGTGTGACTCTGTTCTGTTTTGTAATTCAGTTCAAGTGTAGCGGTTTTTACATTCCCTCTATAACTGATAGCTTATGATAAGTGTCTTTTTCTGTGTGACTTATTTCACTTAGAATCGTCGTGCCTAAATCTACTCATCATGCTGCTACTAGCCTTATGACATTGATTTCATGGCTGAGTGATATTCCATTGTACATAAGGACCACCACTTCTTTATCCATTTTTCTCTTTCCAGGGATATTTAAGGTGTCATGAAGTGGAGGTTCTTGTCAACAGAGCAGCCCTAAACTTTGGGGTGCCTGTGTCTTGCTGATTTTTAGTTTTCCCAATTTATACGCCCATGAGTGGAAGTGCCCTATGCGCTCTAAGCTGTGTTTTTTCGATGTTTCAGGACACACCGTACACTTCTCCAGAGTGGCTGTTGGCAATTTACATCCCGCCCATCAGCGTAGCAAGGCTCCCATTTCTCCATGGCCTGTCCTGCATTTCTGGTTTTGACACTTTTTTCAGCATGGCCCTTTTGACCGATGGGCAGCGAGACTTCTTTGTAGCGCTGATTTGCCTTTCCAGGTTGCTTGGTTGGCCAAAAAGGGCGTATGCGTTTTTTCCTGAATATATTCAGGAAAAAACGCATACGCCCTTTTTGGCCAAGGGCATCATTGTCGACGTTTTGCCGCTTTTCATGTGCTTTACAGGTGATTCGAATCGAGCTCCTGAAATCTGTTTCCTGCAATTCTGCCTTGCTTTCAAATCCTCTTCGTTGCCTTCCCTCAATATATTTGTGGACGAGAGTTATCATTTATAACTCTGCAGGTTTGTGAATTGCAGTGCCCCTGAGCTCCATTTTTCAACTCGCTTTTTTGGGAGCTGGCCGCAAAAGCACAGGATTACCTCAGGCCCTCTTCTGGTTCCGGGCGGCAGGCTGAGCCTGTGGTTAATTTTTCTTCCTGATGGGAAAATAGAGTGACCTGTGCCTGTCCCAACACCTAGAGCTAGTCTCTCATTGGCTCCCCCTCTTCCCGTTTATCCTCAGGACAAATTGCAAGCTGTACAGAACAGGAGGTTAAAGGTGCTGATTCTCCAAGGAGGGAGATTGCTAGTAAAGCGGCTGGAATGGCGAACCCGAGCACAAGGAGATGAGAAATGAGGTGCGTTTTAGAAAGCTTTCCCGATCACACGGTGTACCACCTTCTGGGTTTCTCATGCATGTTTTCGATGTAGGAAGATGCCCTTGAACCTGGAGATTTGGGACCCATGGGATGGGTAACAGGCAGTATTACTTTAAAGGCTCTGCGTTTGCTCCCCCAACCTCACCAAAGCTCTCAGCCCCTAGAGTGTCCACCCTTATGTCTCATCCAGCTGTGGGTCTAGATATGGTCAATCCAGGTTGCATCACAGAGCCTGAAAGAATTTTGTAAGAATTTCTCTCTCTTTCACTGTCTTTGTTTCACGGGCTTTTAAAAGTAATTTATTTTTATACTGGGGTTTAACTGCTTTTCACGGCTGAGTTTACGCTGCTTTATACCCACTTGACTCACTTCCAGAGAGATATCAATACATAGGTTTTAAGATTCTTACTAGTCAGATATATTCTTGTGCGGTGAATAGGGGGTGTTGAGTCCAGTTCACTGGGCAAGGAGAAGGTCTTTCTATTACATATTGCGTTTATGGAACGGTAGCTGAGCTCATTTGAAACCCTTGTTTTATTCATCACCCCACCTCACCTTTCCCGTTAAGCAGCCATAGTGTGTCTTCTAAACGTGTGACTCTGTTCTGTTTTATAATTCAGTTCAAGTGTAGCGGTTTTTACATTCCCTCTATAACTGATAGCTTATGATAAGTGTCTTTTTCTGTGTGACTTATTTCACTTAGAATCGTCGTGCCTACATCTACTCATCATGCTGCTACTAGCCTTATGACATTGATTTCATGGCTGAATGATATTCCATTGTACATAAGGACCACCACTTCTTTATCCATTTTTCTCTTTCCAGGGATATTTAAGGTGTCATGAAGTGGAGGTTCTTGTCAACAGAGCAGCCCTAAACTTTGGGGTGCCTGTGTCTTGCTGATTTTTAGTTTTCCCAATTTATACGCCCATGAGTGGAAGTGCCCTATGCGCTCTAAGCTGTGTTTTTTCGATGTTTCAGGACACACCGTACACTTCTCCAGAGTGGCTGTTGGCAATTTACATCCCGCCCATCAGCGTAGCAAGGCTCCCATTTCTCCATGGCCTGTCCTGCATTTCTGGTTTTGACACTTTTTTCAGCATGGCCCTTTTGACCGATGGGCAGCGAGACTTCTTTGTAGCGCTGATTTGCCTTTCCAGGTTGCTTGGTTGGCCAAAAAGGGCGTATGCGTTTTTTCCTGAATATATTCAGGAAAAAACGCATACGCCCTTTTTGGCCAAGGGCATCATTGTCGACGTTTTGCCGCTTTTCATGTGCTTTAAAGGCGATTCGAATCGACCTCCTGAAATCTGTTTCCTGCAATTCTGCCTTGCTTTCAAATCCTCTTCGTTGCCTTCCCTCAATATATTTGTGGACGAGAGTTATCATTTATAACTCTGCAGGTTTGTGAATTGCAGTGCCCCTGAGCTCCATTTTTCAACTCGCTTTTTTGGGAGCTGGCCGCAAAAGCGCAGGATTGCCTCAGGCCCTCTTCTGGTTCCGGGCGGCAGGCTGAGCCTGTGGTTAATTCTTCTTCCTGATGGGAAAATAGAGTGACCTGTGCCTGTCCCAACACCTAGAGCTAGTCTCTCATTGGCTCCCCCTCTTCCCGTTCATCCTCAGGACAAATTGCAAGCTGTACGGAACAGGAGGTTAAAGGTGCTGGTTCTCCAAGGAGGGAGATTGCTAGTAAAGCGGCTGGAATGGCGAACCCGAGCACAAGGAGATGAGAAATGAGGTGCGTTTTAGAAAGCTTTCCCGATCACATGGTGTACCACCTTCTGGGTTTCTCATGCATGTTTTCGATGTAGGAAGATGCCCTTGAACCTGGAGATTTGGGACCCATGGGATGGGTAACAGGCAGTATTACTTTAAAGGCTCTGCGTTTGCTCCCCCAACCTCACCAAAGCTCTCAGCCCCTAGAGTGTCCACCCTTATGTCTCATCCAGCTGTGGGTCTAGATATGGTCAATCCAGGTTGCATCACAGAGCCTGAAAGAATTTTGTAAGAATTTCTCTCTCTTTCACTGTCTTTGTTTCACGGGCTTTTAAAAGTAATTTATTTTTATACTGGGGTTTAACTGCTTTTCACGGCTGAGTTTACGCTGCTTTATACCCACTTGACTCACTTCCAGAGAGATATCAATACATAGGTTTTAAGATTCTTACTAGTCAGATATATTCTTGTGCGGTGAATAGGGGGTGTTGAGTCCAGTTCACTGGGCAAGGAGAAGGTCTTTCTATTACATATTGCGTTTATGGAACGGTAGCTGAGCTCATTTGAAACCCTTGTTTTATTCATCACCCCACCTCACCTTTCCCGTTAAGCAGCCATAGTGTGTCTTCTAAACGTGTGACTCTGTTCTGTTTTGTAATTCAGTTCAAGTGTAGCGGTTTTTACATTCCCTCTATAACTGATAGCTTATGATAAGTGTCTTTTTCTGTGTGACTTATTTCACTTAGAATCGTCGTGCCTAAATCTACTCATCATGCTGCTACTAGCCTTATGACATTGATTTCATGGCTGAATGATATTCCATTGTACATAAGGACCACCACTTCTTTATCCATTTTTCTCTTTCCAGGGATATTTAAGGTGTCATGAAGTGGAGGTTCTTGTCAACAGAGCAGCCCTAAACTTTGGGGTGCCTGTGTCTTGCTGATTTTTAGTTTTCCCAATTTATACGCCCATGAGTGGAAGTGCCCTATGCGCTCTAAGCTGTGTTTTTTCGATGTTTCAGGACACACCGTACACTTCTCCAGAGTGGCTGTTGGCAATTTACATCCCGCCCATCAGCGTAGCAAGGCTCCCATTTCTCCATGGCCTGTCCTGCATTTCTGGTTTTGACACTTTTTTCAGCATGGCCCTTTTGACCGATGGGCAGCGAGACTTCTTTGTAGCGCTGATTTGCCTTTCCAGGTTGCTTGGTTGGCCAAAAAGGGCGTATGCGTTTTTTCCTGAATATATTCAGGAAAAAACGCATACGCCCTTTTTGGCCAAGGGCATCATTGTCGACGTTTTGCCGCTTTTCATGTGCTTTACAGGCGATTCGAATCGACCTCCTGAAATCTGTTTCCTGCAATTCTGCCTTGCTTTCAAATCCTCTTCGTTGCCTTCCCTCAATATATTTGTGGACGAGAGTTATCATTTATAACTCTGCAGGTTTGTGAATTGCAGTGCCCCTGAGCTCCATTTTTCAACTCGCTTTTTTGGGAGCTGGCCGCAAAAGCGCAGGATTGCCTCAGGCCCTCTTCTGGTTCCGGGCGGCAGGCTGAGCCTGTGGTTAATTCTTCTTCCTGATGGGAAAATAGAGTGACCTGTGCCTGTCCCAACACCTAGAGCTAGTCTCTCATTGGCTCCCCCTCTTCCCGTTCATCCTCAGGACAAATTGCAAGCTGTACGGAACAGGAGGTTAAAGGTGCTGGTTCTCCAAGGAGGGAGATTGCTAGTAAAGCGGCTGGAATGGCGAACCCGAGCACAAGGAGATGAGAAATGAGGTGCGTTTTAGAAAGCTTTCCCGATCACATGGTGTACCACCTTCTGGGTTTCTCATGCATGTTTTCGATGTAGGAAGATGCCCTTGAACCTGGAGATTTGGGACCCATGGGATGGGTAACAGGCAGTATTACTTTAAAGGCTCTGCGTTTGCTCCCCCAACCTCACCAAAGCTCTCAGCCCCTAGAGTGTCCACCCTTATGTCTCATCCAGCTGTGGGTCTAGATATGGTCAATCCAGGTTGCATCACAGAGCCTGAAAGAATTTTGTAAGAATTTCTCTCTCTTTCACTGTCTTTGTTTCACGGGCTTTTAAAAGTAATTTATTTTTATACTGGGGTTTAACTGCTTTTCACGGCTGAGTTTACGCTGCTTTATACCCACTTGACTCACTTCCAGAGAGATATCAATACATAGGTTTTAAGATTCTTACTAGTCAGATATATTCTTGTGCGGTGAATAGGGGGTGTTGAGTCCAGTTCACTGGGCAAGGAGAAGGTCTTTCTATTACATATTGCGTTTATGGAACGGTAGCTGAGCTCATTTGAAACCCTTGTTTTATTCATCACCCCACCTCACCTTTCCCGTTAAGCAGCCATAGTGTGTCTTCTAAACGTGTGACTCTGTTCTGTTTTATAATTCAGTTCAAGTTTAGCGGTTTTTACATTCCCTCTATAACTGATAGCTTATGATAAGTGTCTTTTTCTGTGTGACTTATTTCACTTAGAATCGTCGTGCCTAAATCTACTCATCATGCTGCTACTAGCCTTATGACATTGATTTCATGGCTGAATGATATTCCATTGTACATAAGGACCACCACTTCTTTATCCATTTTTCTCTTTCCAGGGATATTTAAGGTGTCATGAAGTGGAGGTTCTTGTCAACAGAGCAGCCCTAAACTTTGGGGTGCCTGTGTCTTGCTGATTTTTAGTTTTCCCAATTTATACGCCCATGAGTGGAAGTGCCCTATGCGCTCTAAGCTGTGTTTTTTCGATGTTTCAGGACACACCGTACACTTCTCCAGAGTGGCTGTTGGCAATTTACATCCCGCCCATCAGCGTAGCAAGGCTCCCATTTCTCCATGGCCTGTCCTGCATTTCTGGTTTTGACACTTTTTTCAGCATGGCCCTTTTGACCAATTGGCAGCGAGACTTCTTTGTAGCGCTGATTTGCCTTTCCAGGTTGCTTGGTTGGCCAAAAAGGGCGTATGCGTTTTTTCCTGAATATATTCAGGAAAAAACGCATACGCCCTTTTTGGCCAAGGGCATCATTGTCGACGTTTTGCCGCTTTTCATGTGCTTTAAAGGCGATTCGAATCGACCTCCTGAAATCTGTTTCCTGCAATTCTGCCTTGCTTTCAAATCCTCTTCGTTGCCTTCCCTCAATATATTTGTGGACGAGAGTTATCATTTATAACTCTGCAGGTTTGTGAATTGCAGTGCCCCTGAGCTCCATTTTTCAACTCGCTTTTTTGGGAGCTGGCCGCAAAAGCGCAGGATTGCCTCAGGCCCTCTTCTGGTTCCGGGCGGCAGGCTGAGCCTGTGGTTAATTCTTCTTCCTGATGGGAAAATAGAGTGACCTGTGCCTGTCCCAACACCTAGAGCTAGTCTCTCATTGGCTCCCCCTCTTCCCGTTCATCCTCAGGACAAATTGCAAGCTGTACGGAACAGGAGGTTAAAGGTGCTGGTTCTCCAAGGAGGGAGATTGCTAGTAAAGCGGCTGGAATGGCGAACCCGAGCACAAGGAGTTGAGAAATGAGGTGCGTTTTAGAAAGCTTTCCCGATCACATGGTGTACCACCTTCTGGGTTTCTCATGCATGTTTTCGATGTAGGAAGATGCCCTTGAACCTGGAGATTTGGGACCCATGGGATGGGTAACAGGCAGTATTACTTTAAAGGCTCTGCGTTTGCTCCCCCAAACTCACCAAACCTCTCAGCCCCGAGAGTGTCCACCCTTATGTCTCATCCAGCTGTGGGTCTAGATATGGTCAATCCAGGTTGCATCACAGCCCCTGAACGAATTTTGTAAGAATTTCTCTCTCTTTCACTGTCTTTGTTTCACGGGCTTTTAAAAGTAATTTATTTTTATAATGGGGTTTAGCTGCTTTTCACGGCTGTGTTTATGCCGCTTTACACCCACTTGACTCACTTCCAGAGAGATATCAATACATAGGTTTTAAGATTCTTACTAGTCAGATATATTCTTGTGCGGTGAATAGGGGGTGTTGAGTCCAGTTCACTGAGCAAGGAGTAGGTCTTTCTATTACATATTGGGTTTATGGAACGGTAGCTGAACTAATTTGAAACCCTTGTTTTATTCATCACCCCACCTCACCTTTCCCGTTAAGCAGCCATAGTGTGTCTTCTAAACGTGTGACTCTGTTCTGTTTTGTAATTCAGTTCAAGTGTAGCGGTTTTTACATTCCCTCTATAACTGATAGCTTATGATAAGTGTCTTTTTCTGTGTGACTTATTTCACTTAGAATCGTCGTGCCTAAATCTACTCATCATGCTGCTACTAGCCTTATGACATTGATTTCATGGCTGAGTGATATTCCATTGTACATAAGGACCACCACTTCTTTATCCATTTTTCTCTTTCCAGGGATATTTAAGGTGTCATGAAGTGGAGGTTCTTGTCAACAGAGCAGCCCTAAACTTTGGGGTGCCTGTGTCTTGCTGATTTTTAGTTTTCCCAATTTATACGCCCATGAGTGGAAGTGCCCTATGCGCTCTAAGCTGTGTTTTTTCGATGTTTCAGGACACACCGTACACTTCTCCAGAGTGGCTGTTGGCAATTTACATCCCGCCCATCAGCGTAGCAAGGCTCCCATTTCTCCATGGCCTGTCCTGCATTTCTGGTTTTGACACTTTTTTCAGCATGGCCCTTTTGACCGATGGGCAGCGAGACTTCTTTGTAGCGCTGATTTGCCTTTCCAGGTTGCTTGGTTGGCCAAAAAGGGCGTATGCGTTTTTTCCTGAATATATTCAGGAAAAAACGCATACGCCCTTTTTGGCCAAGGGCATCATTGTCGACGTTTTGCCGCTTTTCATGTGCTTTACAGGCGATTCGAATCGACCTCCTGAAATCTGTTTCCTGCAATTCTGCCTTGCTTTCAAATCCTCTTCGTTGCCTTCCCTCAATATATTTGTGGACGAGAGTTATCATTTATAACTCTGCAGGTTTGTGAATTGCAGTGCCCCTGAGCTCCATTTTTCAACTCGCTTTTTTGGGAGCTGGCCGCAAAAGCACAGGATTGCCTCAGGCCCTCTTCTGGTTCCGGGCGGCAGGCTGAGCCTGTGGTTAATTCTTCTTCCTGATGGGAAAATAGAGTGACCTGTGCCTGTCCCAACACCTAGAGCTAGTCTCTCATTGGCTCCCCCTCTTCCCGTTTATCCTCAGGACAAATTGCAAGCTGTACAGAACAGGAGGTTAAAGGTGCTGATTCTCCAAGGAGGGAGATTGCTAGTAAAGCGGCTGGAATGGCGAACCCGAGCACAAGGAGATGAGAAATGAGGTGCGTTTTAGAAAGCTTTCCCGATCACACGGTGTACCACCTTCTGGGTTTCTCATGCATGTTTTCAATGTAGGAAGATGCCCTTGAACCTGGAGATTTGGGACCCATGGGATGGGTAACAGGCAGTATTACTTTAAAGGCTCTGCGTTTGCTCCCCCAAACTCACCAAACCTCTCAGCCCCGAGAGTGTCCACCCTTATGTCTCATCCAGCTGTGGGTCTAGATATGGTCAATCCAGGTTGCATCACAGCGCCTGAACGAATTTTGTAAGAATTTCTCTCTCTTTCACTGTCTTTGTTTCACGGGCTTTTAAAAGTAATTTATTTTTATAATGGGGTTTAGCTGCTTTTCACGGCTGTGTTTATGCCGCTTTACACCCACTTGACTCACTTCCAGAGAGATATCAATACATAGGTTTTAAGATTCTTACTAGTCAGATATATTCTTGTGTGGTGAATAGGGGGTGTTGAGTCCAGTTCACTGAGCAAGGAGTAGGTCTTTCTATTACATATTGGGTTTATGGAACGGTAGCTGAGCTCATTTGAAACCCTTGTTTTATTCATCACCCCACCTCACCTTTCCCGTTAAGCAGCCATAGTGTGTCTTCTAAACGTGTGACTCTGTTCTGTTTTGTAATTCAGTTCAAGTGTAGCGGTTTTTACATTCCCTCTATAACTGATAGCTTATGATAAGTGTCTTTTTCTGTGTGACTTATTTCACTTAGAATCGTCGTGCCTAAATCTACTCATCATGCTGCTACTAGCCTTATGACATTGATTTCATGGCTGAGTGATATTCCATTGTACATAAGGACCACCACTTCTTTATCCATTTTTCTCTTTCCAGGGATATTTAAGGTGTCATGAAGTGGAGGTTCTTGTCAACAGAGCAGCCCTAAACTTTGGGGTGCCTGTGTCTTGCTGATTTTTAGTTTTCCCAATTTATACGCCCATGAGTGGAAGTGCCCTATGCGCTCTAAGCTGTGTTTTTTCGATGTTTCAGGACACACCGTACACTTCTCCAGAGTGGCTGTTGGCAATTTACATCCCGCCCATCAGCGTAGCAAGGCTCCCATTTCTCCATGGCCTGTCCTGCATTTCTGGTTTTGACACTTTTTTCAGCATGGCCCTTTTGACCGATGGGCAGCGAGACTTCTTTGTAGCGCTGATTTGCCTTTCCAGGTTGCTTGGTTGGCCAAAAAGGGCGTATGCGTTTTTTCCTGAATATATTCAGGAAAAAACGCATACGCCCTTTTTGGCCAAGGGCATCATTGTCGACGTTTTGCCGCTTTTCATGTGCTTTACAGGTGATTCGAATCGAGCTCCTGAAATCTGTTTCCTGCAATTCTGCCTTGCTTTCAAATCCTCTTCGTTGCCTTCCCTCAATATATTTGTGGACGAGAGTTATCATTTATAACTCTGCAGGTTTGTGAATTGCAGTGCCCCTGAGCTCCATTTTTCAACTCGCTTTTTTGGGAGCTGGCCGCAAAAGCACAGGATTACCTCAGGCCCTCTTCTGGTTCCGGGCGGCAGGCTGAGCCTGTGGTTAATTTTTCTTCCTGATGGGAAAATAGAGTGACCTGTGCCTGTCCCAACACCTAGAGCTAGTCTCTCATTGGCTCCCCCTCTTCCCGTTTATCCTCAGGACAAATTGCAAGCTGTACAGAACAGGAGGTTAAAGGTGCTGATTCTCCAAGGAGGGAGATTGCTAGTAAAGCGGCTGGAATGGCGAACCCGAGCACAAGGAGATGAGAAATGAGGTGCGTTTTAGAAAGCTTTCCCGATCACACGGTGTACCACCTTCTGGGTTTCTCATGCATGTTTTCGATGTAGGAAGATGCCCTTGAACCTGGAGATTTGGGACCCATGGGATGGGTAACAGGCAGTATTACTTTAAAGGCTCTGCGTTTGCTCCCCCAACCTCACCAAAGCTCTCAGCCCCTAGAGTGTCCACCCTTATGTCTCATCCAGCTGTGGGTCTAGATATGGTCAATCCAGGTTGCATCACAGAGCCTGAAAGAATTTTGTAAGAATTTCTCTCTCTTTCACTGTCTTTGTTTCACGGGCTTTTAAAAGTAATTTATTTTTATACTGGGGTTTAACTGCTTTTCACGGCTGAGTTTACGCTGCTTTATACCCACTTGACTCACTTCCAGAGAGATATCAATACATAGGTTTTAAGATTCTTACTAGTCAGATATATTCTTGTGCGGTGAATAGGGGGTGTTGAGTCCAGTTCACTGGGCAAGGAGAAGGTCTTTCTATTACATATTGCGTTTATGGAACGGTAGCTGAGCTCATTTGAAACCCTTGTTTTATTCATCACCCCACCTCACCTTTCCCGTTAAGCAGCCATAGTGTGTCTTCTAAACGTGTGACTCTGTTCTGTTTTATAATTCAGTTCAAGTGTAGCGGTTTTTACATTCCCTCTATAACTGATAGCTTATGATAAGTGTCTTTTTCTGTGTGACTTATTTCACTTAGAATCGTCGTGCCTACATCTACTCATCATGCTGCTACTAGCCTTATGACATTGATTTCATGGCTGAATGATATTCCATTGTACATAAGGACCACCACTTCTTTATCCATTTTTCTCTTTCCAGGGATATTTAAGGTGTCATGAAGTGGAGGTTCTTGTCAACAGAGCAGCCCTAAACTTTGGGGTGCCTGTGTCTTGCTGATTTTTAGTTTTCCCAATTTATACGCCCATGAGTGGAAGTGCCCTATGCGCTCTAAGCTGTGTTTTTTCGATGTTTCAGGACACACCGTACACTTCTCCAGAGTGGCTGTTGGCAATTTACATCCCGCCCATCAGCGTAGCAAGGCTCCCATTTCTCCATGGCCTGTCCTGCATTTCTGGTTTTGACACTTTTTTCAGCATGGCCCTTTTGACCGATGGGCAGCGAGACTTCTTTGTAGCGCTGATTTGCCTTTCCAGGTTGCTTGGTTGGCCAAAAAGGGCGTATGCGTTTTTTCCTGAATATATTCAGGAAAAAACGCATACGCCCTTTTTGGCCAAGGGCATCATTGTCGACGTTTTGCCGCTTTTCATGTGCTTTAAAGGCGATTCGAATCGACCTCCTGAAATCTGTTTCCTGCAATTCTGCCTTGCTTTCAAATCCTCTTCGTTGCCTTCCCTCAATATATTTGTGGACGAGAGTTATCATTTATAACTCTGCAGGTTTGTGAATTGCAGTGCCCCTGAGCTCCATTTTTCAACTCGCTTTTTTGGGAGCTGGCCGCAAAAGCGCAGGATTGCCTCAGGCCCTCTTCTGGTTCCGGGCGGCAGGCTGAGCCTGTGGTTAATTCTTCTTCCTGATGGGAAAATAGAGTGACCTGTGCCTGTCCCAACACCTAGAGCTAGTCTCTCATTGGCTCCCCCTCTTCCCGTTCATCCTCAGGACAAATTGCAAGCTGTACGGAACAGGAGGTTAAAGGTGCTGGTTCTCCAAGGAGGGAGATTGCTAGTAAAGCGGCTGGAATGGCGAACCCGAGCACAAGGAGATGAGAAATGAGGTGCGTTTTAGAAAGCTTTCCCGATCACATGGTGTACCACCTTCTGGGTTTCTCATGCATGTTTTCGATGTAGGAAGATGCCCTTGAACCTGGAGATTTGGGACCCATGGGATGGGTAACAGGCAGTATTACTTTAAAGGCTCTGCGTTTGCTCCCCCAACCTCACCAAAGCTCTCAGCCCCTAGAGTGTCCACCCTTATGTCTCATCCAGCTGTGGGTCTAGATATGGTCAATCCAGGTTGCATCACAGAGCCTGAAAGAATTTTGTAAGAATTTCTCTCTCTTTCACTGTCTTTGTTTCACGGGCTTTTAAAAGTAATTTATTTTTATACTGGGGTTTAACTGCTTTTCACGGCTGAGTTTACGCTGCTTTATACCCACTTGACTCACTTCCAGAGAGATATCAATACATAGGTTTTAAGATTCTTACTAGTCAGATATATTCTTGTGCGGTGAATAGGGGGTGTTGAGTCCAGTTCACTGGGCAAGGAGAAGGTCTTTCTATTACATATTGCGTTTATGGAACGGTAGCTGAGCTCATTTGAAACCCTTGTTTTATTCATCACCCCACCTCACCTTTCCCGTTAAGCAGCCATAGTGTGTCTTCTAAACGTGTGACTCTGTTCTGTTTTATAATTCAGTTCAAGTGTAGCGGTTTTTACATTCCCTCTATAACTGATAGCTTATGATAAGTGTCTTTTTCTGTGTGACTTATTTCACTTAGAATCGTCGTGCCTAAATCTACTCATCATGCTGCTACTAGCCTTATGACATTGATTTCATGGCTGAATGATATTCCATTGTACATAAGGACCACCACTTCTTTATCCATTTTTCTCTTTCCAGGGATATTTAAGGTGTCATGAAGTGGAGGTTCTTGTCAACAGAGCAGCCCTAAACTTTGGGGTGCCTGTGTCTTGCTGATTTTTAGTTTTCCCAATTTATACGCCCATGAGTGGAAGTGCCCTATGCGCTCTAAGCTGTGTTTTTTCGATGTTTCAGGACACACCGTACACTTCTCCAGAGTGGCTGTTGGCAATTTACATCCCGCCCATCAGCGTAGCAAGGCTCCCATTTCTCCATGGCCTGTCCTGCATTTCTGGTTTTGACACTTTTTTCAGCATGGCCCTTTTGACCGATGGGCAGCGAGACTTCTTTGTAGCGCTGATTTGCCTTTCCAGGTTGCTTGGTTGGCCAAAAAGGGCGTATGCGTTTTTTCCTGAATATATTCAGGAAAAAACGCATACGCCCTTTTTGGCCAAGGGCATCATTGTCGACGTTTTGCCGCTTTTCATGTGCTTTACAGGCGATTCGAATCGACCTCCTGAAATCTGTTTCCTGCAATTCTGCCTTGCTTTCAAATCCTCTTCGTTGCCTTCCCTCAATATATTTGTGGACGAGAGTTATCATTTATAACTCTGCAGGTTTGTGAATTGCAGTGCCCCTGAGCTCCATTTTTCAACTCGCTTTTTTGGGAGCTGGCCGCAAAAGCGCAGGATTGCCTCAGGCCCTCTTCTGGTTCCGGGCGGCAGGCTGAGCCTGTGGTTAATTCTTCTTCCTGATGGGAAAATAGAGTGACCTGTGCCTGTCCCAACACCTAGAGCTAGTCTCTCATTGGCTCCCCCTCTTCCCGTTCATCCTCAGGACAAATTGCAAGCTGTACGGAACAGGAGGTTAAAGGTGCTGGTTCTCCAAGGAGGGAGATTGCTAGTAAAGCGGCTGGAATGGCGAACCCGAGCACAAGGAGATGAGAAATGAGGTGCGTTTTAGAAAGCTTTCCCGATCACATGGTGTACCACCTTCTGGGTTTCTCATGCATGTTTTCGATGTAGGAAGATGCCCTTGAACCTGGAGATTTGGGACCCATGGGATGGGTAACAGGCAGTATTACTTTAAAGGCTCTGCGTTTGCTCCCCCAACCTCACCAAAGCTCTCAGCCCCTAGAGTGTCCACCCTTATGTCTCATCCAGCTGTGGGTCTAGATATGGTCAATCCAGGTTGCATCACAGAGCCTGAAAGAATTTTGTAAGAATTTCTCTCTCTTTCACTGTCTTTGTTTCACGGGCTTTTAAAAGTAATTTATTTTTATACTGGGGTTTAACTGCTTTTCACGGCTGAGTTTACGCTGCTTTATACCCACTTGACTCACTTCCAGAGAGATATCAATACATAGGTTTTAAGATTCTTACTAGTCAGATATATTCTTGTGCGGTGAATAGGGGGTGTTGAGTCCAGTTCACTGGGCAAGGAGAAGGTCTTTCTATTACATATTGCGTTTATGGAACGGTAGCTGAGCTCATTTGAAACCCTTGTTTTATTCATCACCCCACCTCACCTTTCCCGTTAAGCAGCCATAGTGTGTCTTCTAAACGTGTGACTCTGTTCTGTTTTATAATTCAGTTCAAGTTTAGCGGTTTTTACATTCCCTCTATAACTGATAGCTTATGATAAGTGTCTTTTTCTGTGTGACTTATTTCACTTAGAATCGTCGTGCCTAAATCTACTCATCATGCTGCTACTAGCCTTATGACATTGATTTCATGGCTGAATGATATTCCATTGTACATAAGGACCACCACTTCTTTATCCATTTTTCTCTTTCCAGGGATATTTAAGGTGTCATGAAGTGGAGGTTCTTGTCAACAGAGCAGCCCTAAACTTTGGGGTGCCTGTGTCTTGCTGATTTTTAGTTTTCCCAATTTATACGCCCATGAGTGGAAGTGCCCTATGCGCTCTAAGCTGTGTTTTTTCGATGTTTCAGGACACACCGTACACTTCTCCAGAGTGGCTGTTGGCAATTTACATCCCGCCCATCAGCGTAGCAAGGCTCCCATTTCTCCATGGCCTGTCCTGCATTTCTGGTTTTGACACTTTTTTCAGCATGGCCCTTTTGACCAATTGGCAGCGAGACTTCTTTGTAGCGCTGATTTGCCTTTCCAGGTTGCTTGGTTGGCCAAAAAGGGCGTATGCGTTTTTTCCTGAATATATTCAGGAAAAAACGCATACGCCCTTTTTGGCCAAGGGCATCATTGTCGACGTTTTGCCGCTTTTCATGTGCTTTAAAGGCGATTCGAATCGACCTCCTGAAATCTGTTTCCTGCAATTCTGCCTTGCTTTCAAATCCTCTTCGTTGCCTTCCCTCAATATATTTGTGGACGAGAGTTATCATTTATAACTCTGCAGGTTTGTGAATTGCAGTGCCCCTGAGCTCCATTTTTCAACTCGCTTTTTTGGGAGCTGGCCGCAAAAGCGCAGGATTGCCTCAGGCCCTCTTCTGGTTCCGGGCGGCAGGCTGAGCCTGTGGTTAATTCTTCTTCCTGATGGGAAAATAGAGTGACCTGTGCCTGTCCCAACACCTAGAGCTAGTCTCTCATTGGCTCCCCCTCTTCCCGTTCATCCTCAGGACAAATTGCAAGCTGTACGGAACAGGAGGTTAAAGGTGCTGGTTCTCCAAGGAGGGAGATTGCTAGTAAAGCGGCTGGAATGGCGAACCCGAGCACAAGGAGTTGAGAAATGAGGTGCGTTTTAGAAAGCTTTCCCGATCACATGGTGTACCACCTTCTGGGTTTCTCATGCATGTTTTCGATGTAGGAAGATGCCCTTGAACCTGGAGATTTGGGACCCATGGGATGGGTAACAGGCAGTATTACTTTAAAGGCTCTGCGTTTGCTCCCCCAAACTCACCAAACCTCTCAGCCCCGAGAGTGTCCACCCTTATGTCTCATCCAGCTGTGGGTCTAGATATGGTCAATCCAGGTTGCATCACAGCCCCTGAACGAATTTTGTAAGAATTTCTCTCTCTTTCACTGTCTTTGTTTCACGGGCTTTTAAAAGTAATTTATTTTTATAATGGGGTTTAGCTGCTTTTCACGGCTGTGTTTATGCCGCTTTACACCCACTTGACTCACTTCCAGAGAGATATCAATACATAGGTTTTAAGATTCTTACTAGTCAGATATATTCTTGTGCGGTGAATAGGGGGTGTTGAGTCCAGTTCACTGAGCAAGGAGTAGGTCTTTCTATTACATATTGGGTTTATGGAACGGTAGCTGAACTAATTTGAAACCCTTGTTTTATTCATCACCCCACCTCACCTTTCCCGTTAAGCAGCCATAGTGTGTCTTCTAAACGTGTGACTCTGTTCTGTTTTGTAATTCAGTTCAAGTGTAGCGGTTTTTACATTCCCTCTATAACTGATAGCTTATGATAAGTGTCTTTTTCTGTGTGACTTATTTCACTTAGAATCGTCGTGCCTAAATCTACTCATCATGCTGCTACTAGCCTTATGACATTGATTTCATGGCTGAGTGATATTCCATTGTACATAAGGACCACCACTTCTTTATCCATTTTTCTCTTTCCAGGGATATTTAAGGTGTCATGAAGTGGAGGTTCTTGTCAACAGAGCAGCCCTAAACTTTGGGGTGCCTGTGTCTTGCTGATTTTTAGTTTTCCCAATTTATACGCCCATGAGTGGAAGTGCCCTATGCGCTCTAAGCTGTGTTTTTTCGATGTTTCAGGACACACCGTACACTTCTCCAGAGTGGCTGTTGGCAATTTACATCCCGCCCATCAGCGTAGCAAGGCTCCCATTTCTCCATGGCCTGTCCTGCATTTCTGGTTTTGACACTTTTTTCAGCATGGCCCTTTTGACCGATGGGCAGCGAGACTTCTTTGTAGCGCTGATTTGCCTTTCCAGGTTGCTTGGTTGGCCAAAAAGGGCGTATGCGTTTTTTCCTGAATATATTCAGGAAAAAACGCATACGCCCTTTTTGGCCAAGGGCATCATTGTCGACGTTTTGCCGCTTTTCATGTGCTTTACAGGCGATTCGAATCGACCTCCTGAAATCTGTTTCCTGCAATTCTGCCTTGCTTTCAAATCCTCTTCGTTGCCTTCCCTCAATATATTTGTGGACGAGAGTTATCATTTATAACTCTGCAGGTTTGTGAATTGCAGTGCCCCTGAGCTCCATTTTTCAACTCGCTTTTTTGGGAGCTGGCCGCAAAAGCACAGGATTGCCTCAGGCCCTCTTCTGGTTCCGGGCGGCAGGCTGAGCCTGTGGTTAATTCTTCTTCCTGATGGGAAAATAGAGTGACCTGTGCCTGTCCCAACACCTAGAGCTAGTCTCTCATTGGCTCCCCCTCTTCCCGTTTATCCTCAGGACAAATTGCAAGCTGTACAGAACAGGAGGTTAAAGGTGCTGATTCTCCAAGGAGGGAGATTGCTAGTAAAGCGGCTGGAATGGCGAACCCGAGCACAAGGAGATGAGAAATGAGGTGCGTTTTAGAAAGCTTTCCCGATCACACGGTGTACCACCTTCTGGGTTTCTCATGCATGTTTTCAATGTAGGAAGATGCCCTTGAACCTGGAGATTTGGGACCCATGGGATGGGTAACAGGCAGTATTACTTTAAAGGCTCTGCGTTTGCTCCCCCAAACTCACCAAACCTCTCAGCCCCGAGAGTGTCCACCCTTATGTCTCATCCAGCTGTGGGTCTAGATATGGTCAATCCAGGTTGCATCACAGCCCCTGAACGAATTTTGTAAGAATTTCTCTCTCTTTCACTGTCTTTGTTTCACGGGCTTTTAAAAGTAATTTATTTTTATAATGGGGTTTAGCTGCTTTTCACGGCTGTGTTTATGCCGCTTTACACCCACTTGACTCACTTCCAGAGAGATATCAATACATAGGTTTTAAGATTCTTACTAGTCAGATATATTCTTGTGCGGTGAATAGGGGGTGTTGAGTCCAGTTCACTGAGCAAGGAGTAGGTCTTTCTATTACATATTGGGTTTATGGAACGGTAGCTGAGCTCATTTGAAACCCTGGTTTTATTCATCACCCCACCTCACCTTTCCCGTTAAGCAGCCATAGTGTGTCTTCTAAACGTGTGACTCTGTTCTGTTTTGTAATTCAGTTCAAGTGTAGCGGTTTTTACATTCCCTCTATAACTGATAGCTTATGATAAGTGTCTTTTTCTGTGTGACTTATTTCACTTAGAATCGTCGTGCCTAAATCTACTCATCATGCTGCTACTAGCCTTATGACATTGATTTCATGGCTGAGTGATATTCCATTGTACATAAGGACCACCACTTCTTTATCCATTTTTCTCTTTCCAGGGATATTTAAGGTGTCATGAAGTGGAGGTTCTTGTCAACAGAGCAGCCCTAAACTTTGGGGTGCCTGTGTCTTGCTGATTTTTAGTTTTCCCAATTTATACGCCCATGAGTGGAAGTGCCCTATGCGCTCTAAGCTGTGTTTTTTCGATGTTTCAGGACACACCGTACACTTCTCCAGAGTGGCTGTTGGCAATTTACATCCCGCCCATCAGCGTAGCAAGGCTCCCATTTCTCCATGGCCTGTCCTGCATTTCTGGTTTTGACACTTTTTTCAGCATGGCCCTTTTGACCGATGGCCAGCGAGACTTCTTTGTAGCGCTGATTTGCCTTTCCAGGTTGCTTGGTTGGCCAAAAAGGGCGTATGCGTTTTTTCCTGAATATATTCAGGAAAAAACGCATACGCCCTTTTTGGCCAAGGGCATCATTGTCGACGTTTTGCCGCTTTTCATGTGCTTTACAGGTGATTCGAATCGAGCTCCTGAAATCTGTTTCCTGCAATTCTGCCTTGCTTTCAAATCCTCTTCGTTGCCTTCCCTCAATATATTTGTGGACGAGAGTTATCATTTATAACTCTGCAGGTTTGTGAATTGCAGTGCCCCTGAGCTCCATTTTTCAACTCGCTTTTTTGGGAGCTGGCCGCAAAAGCGCAGGATTACCTCAGGCCCTCTTCTGGTTCCGGGCGGCAGGCTGAGCCTGTGGTTAATTTTTCTTCCTGATGGGAAAATAGAGTGACCTGTGCCTGTCCCAACACCTAGAGCTAGTCTCTCATTGGCTCCCCCTCTTCCCGTTTATCCTCAGGACAAATTGCAAGCTGTACAGAACAGGAGGTTAAAGGTGCTGATTCTCCAAGGAGGGAGATTGCTAGTAAAGCGGCTGGAATGGCGAACCCGAGCACAAGGAGATGAGAAATGAGGTGCGTTTTAGAAAGCTTTCCCGATCACACGGTGTACCATCTTCTGGGTTTCTCATGCATGTTTTCGATGTAGGAAGATGCCCTTGAACCTGGAGATTTGGGACCCATGGGATGGGTAACAGGCAGTATTACTTTAAAGGCTCTGCGTTTGCTCCCCCAACCTCACCAAAGCTCTCAGCCCCTAGAGTGTCCACCCTTATGTCTCATCCAGCTGTGGGTCTAGATATGGTCAATCCAGGTTGCATCACAGAGCCTGAAAGAATTTTGTAAGAATTTCTCTCTCTTTCACTGTCTTTGTTTCACGGGCTTTTAAAAGTAATTTATTTTTATACTGGGGTTTAACTGCTTTTCACGGCTGAGTTTACGCTGCTTTATACCCACTTGACTCACTTCCAGAGAGATATCAATACATAGGTTTTAAGATTCTTACTAGTCAGATATATTCTTGTGCGGTGAATAGGGGGTGTTGAGTCCAGTTCACTGGGCAAGGAGAAGGTCTTTCTATTACATATTGCGTTTATGGAACGGTAGCTGAGCTCATTTGAAACCCTTGTTTTATTCATCACCCCACCTCACCTTTCCCGTTAAGCAGCCATAGTGTGTCTTCTAAACGTGTGACTCTGTTCTGTTTTATAATTCAGTTCAAGTGTAGCGGTTTTTACATTCCCTCTATAACTGATAGCTTATGATAAGTGTCTTTTTCTGTGTGACTTATTTCACTTAGAATCGTCGTGCCTACATCTACTCATCATGCTGCTACTAGCCTTATGACATTGATTTCATGGCTGAATGATATTCCATTGTACATAAGGACCACCACTTCTTTATCCATTTTTCTCTTTCCAGGGATATTTAAGGTGTCATGAAGTGGAGGTTCTTGTCAACAGAGCAGCCCTAAACTTTGGGGTGCCTGTGTCTTGCTGATTTTTAGTTTTCCCAATTTATACGCCCATGAGTGGAAGTGCCCTATGCGCTCTAAGCTGTGTTTTTTCGATGTTTCAGGACACACCGTACACTTCTCCAGAGTGGCTGTTGGCAATTTACATCCCGCCCATCAGCGTAGCAAGGCTCCCATTTCTCCATGGCCTGTCCTGCATTTCTGGTTTTGACACTTTTTTCAGCATGGCCCTTTTGACCGATGGGCAGCGAGACTTCTTTGTAGCGCTGATTTGCCTTTCCAGGTTGCTTGGTTGGCCAAAAAGGGCGTATGCGTTTTTTCCTGAATATATTCAGGAAAAAACGCATACGCCCTTTTTGGCCAAGGGCATCATTGTCGACGTTTTGCCGCTTTTCATGTGCTTTAAAGGCGATTCGAACCGACCTCCTGAAATCTGTTTCCTGCAATTCTGCCTTGCTTTCAAATCCTCTTCGTTGCCTTCCCTCAATATATTTGTGGACGAGAGTTATCATTTATAACTCTGCAGGTTTGTGAATTGCAGTGCCCCTGAGCTCCATTTTTCAACTCGCTTTTTTGGGAGCTGGCCGCAAAAGCGCAGGATTGCCTCAGGCCCTCTTCTGGTTCCGGGCGGCAGGCTGAGCCTGTGGTTAATTCTTCTTCCTGATGGGAAAATAGAGTGACCTGTGCCTGTCCCAACACCTAGAGCTAGTCTCTCATTGGCTCCCCCTCTTCCCGTTCATCCTCAGGACAAATTGCAAGCTGTACGGAACAGGAGGTTAAAGGTGCTGGTTCTCCAAGGAGGGAGATTGCTAGTAAAGCGGCTGGAATGGCGAACCCGAGCACAAGGAGATGAGAAATGAGGTGCGTTTTAGAAAGCTTTCCCGATCACATGGTGTACCACCTTCTGGGTTTCTCATGCATGTTTTCGATGTAGGAAGATGCCCTTGAACCTGGAGATTTGGGACCCATGGGATGGGTAACAGGCAGTATTACTTTAAAGGCTCTGCGTTTGCTCCCCCAAACTCACCAAACCTCTCAGCCCCGAGAGTGTCCACCCTTATGTCTCATCCAGCTGTGGGTCTAGATATGGTCAATCCAGGTTGCATCACAGCCCCTGAACGAATTTTGTAAGAATTTCTCTCTCTTTCACTGTCTTTGTTTCACGGGCTTTTAAAAGTAATTTATTTTTATAATGGGGTTTAGCTGCTTTTCACGGCTGTGTTTATGCCGCTTTACACCCACTTGACTCACTTCCAGAGAGATATCAATACATAGGTTTTAAGATTCTTACTAGTCAGATATATTCTTGTGCGGTGAATAGGGGGTGTTGAGTCCAGTTCACTGAGCAAGGAGTAGGTCTTTCTATTACATATTGGGTTTATGGAACGGTAGCTGAGCTCATTTGAAACCCTTGTTTTATTCATCACCCCATCTCACCTTTCCCGTTAAGCAGCCATAGTGTGTCTTCTAAACGTGTGACTCTGTTCTGTTTTGTAATTCAGTTCAAGTGTAGCGGTTTTTACATTCCCTCTATAACTGATAGCTTATGATAAGTGTCTTTTTCTGTGTGACTTATTTCACTTAGAATCGTCGTGCCTAAATCTACTCATCATGCTGCTACTAGCCTTATGACATTGATTTCATGGCTGAGTGATATTCCATTGTACATAAGGACCACCACTTCTTTATCCATTTTTCTCTTTCCAGGGATATTTAAGGTGTCATGAAGTGGAGGTTCTTGTCAACAGAGCAGCCCTAAACTTTGGGGTGCCTGTGTCTTGCTGATTTTTAGTTTTCCCAATTTATACGCCCATGAGTGGAAGTGCCCTATGCGCTCTAAGCTGTGTTTTTTCGATGTTTCAGGACACACCGTACACTTCTCCAGAGTGGCTGTTGGCAATTTACATCCCGCCCATCAGCGTAGCAAGGCTCCCATTTCTCCATGGCCTGTCCTGCATTTCTGGTTTTGACACTTTTTTCAGCATGGCCCTTTTGACCGATGGCCAGCGAGACTTCTTTGTAGCGCTGATTTGCCTTTCCAGGTTGCTTGGTTGGCCAAAAAGGGCGTATGCGTTTTTTCCTGAATATATTCAGGAAAAAACGCATACGCCCTTTTTGGCCAAGGGCATCATTGTCGACGTTTTGCCGCTTTTCATGTGCTTTACAGGTGATTCGAATCGAGCTCCTGAAATCTGTTTCCTGCAATTCTGCCTTGCTTTCAAATCCTCTTCGTTGCCTTCCCTCAATATATTTGTGGACGAGAGTTATCATTTATAACTCTGCAGGTTTGTGAATTGCAGTGCCCCTGAGCTCCATTTTTCAACTCGCTTTTTTGGGAGCTGGCCGCAAAAGCACAGGATTACCTCAGGCCCTCTTCTGGTTCCGGGCGGCAGGCTGAGCCTGTGGTTAATTTTTCTTCCTGATGGGAAAATAGAGTGACCTGTGCCTGTCCCAACACCTAGAGCTAGTCTCTCATTGGCTCCCCCTCTTCCCGTTTATCCTCAGGACAAATTGCAAGCTGTACAGAACAGGAGGTTAAAGGTGCTGATTCTCCAAGGAGGGAGATTGCTAGTAAAGCGGCTGGAATGGCGAACCCGAGCACAAGGAGATGAGAAATGAGGTGCGTTTTAGAAAGCTTTCCCGATCACACGGTGTACCACCTTCTGGGTTTCTCATGCATGTTTTCGATGTAGGAAGATGCCCTTGAACCTGGAGATTTGGGACCCATGGGATGGGTAACAGGCAGTATTACTTTAAAGGCTCTGCGTTTGCTCCCCCAACCTCACCAAAGCTCTCAGCCCCTAGAGTGTCCACCCTTATGTCTCATCCAGCTGTGGGTCTAGATATGGTCAATCCAGGTTGCATCACAGAGCCTGAAAGAATTTTGTAAGAATTTCTCTCTCTTTCACTGTCTTTGTTTCACGGGCTTTTAAAAGTAATTTATTTTTATACTGGGGTTTAACTGCTTTTCACGGCTGAGTTTACGCTGCTTTATACCCACTTGACTCACTTCCAGAGAGATATCAATACATAGGTTTTAAGATTCTTACTAGTCAGATATATTCTTGTGCGGTGAATAGGGGGTGTTGAGTCCAGTTCACTGGGCAAGGAGAAGGTCTTTCTATTACATATTGCGTTTATGGAACGGTAGCTGAGCTCATTTGAAACCCTTGTTTTATTCATCACCCCACCTCACCTTTCCCGTTAAGCAGCCATAGTGTGTCTTCTAAACGTGTGACTCTGTTCTGTTTTATAATTCAGTTCAAGTGTAGCGGTTTTTACATTCCCTCTATAACTGATAGCTTATGATAAGTGTCTTTTTCTGTGTGACTTATTTCACTTAGAATCGTCGTGCCTACATCTACTCATCATGCTGCTACTAGCCTTATGACATTGATTTCATGGCTGAATGATATTCCATTGTACATAAGGACCACCACTTCTTTATCCATTTTTCTCTTTCCAGGGATATTTAAGGTGTCATGAAGTGGAGGTTCTTGTCAACAGAGCAGCCCTAAACTTTGGGGTGCCTGTGTCTTGCTGATTTTTAGTTTTCCCAATTTATACGCCCATGAGTGGAAGTGCCCTATGCGCTCTAAGCTGTGTTTTTTCGATGTTTCAGGACACACCGTACACTTCTCCAGAGTGGCTGTTGGCAATTTACATCCCGCCCATCAGCGTAGCAAGGCTCCCATTTCTCCATGGCCTGTCCTGCATTTCTGGTTTTGACACTTTTTTCAGCATGGCCCTTTTGACCGATGGGCAGCGAGACTTCTTTGTAGCGCTGATTTGCCTTTCCAGGTTGCTTGGTTGGCCAAAAAGGGCGTATGCGTTTTTTCCTGAATATATTCAGGAAAAAACGCATACGCCCTTTTTGGCCAAGGGCATCATTGTCGACGTTTTGCCGCTTTTCATGTGCTTTAAAGGCGATTCGAATCGACCTCCTGAAATCTGTTTCCTGCAATTCTGCCTTGCTTTCAAATCCTCTTCGTTGCCTTCCCTCAATATA
Organism: Balaenoptera ricei; assembly: GCF_028023285.1. Taxonomy (NCBI): domain Eukaryota; kingdom Metazoa; phylum Chordata; class Mammalia; order Artiodactyla; family Balaenopteridae; genus Balaenoptera; species Balaenoptera ricei. The sequence goes on from NW_026777519.1 coordinate 229,157, forward strand.
TTTGTGGACGAGAGTTATCATTTATAACTCTGCAGGTTTGTGAATTGCAGTGCCCCTGAGCTCCATTTTTCAACTCGCTTTTTTGGGAGCTGGCCGCAAAAGCGCAGGATTGCCTCAGGCCCTCTTCTGGTTCCGGGCGGCAGGCTGAGCCTGTGGTTAATTCTTCTTCCTGATGGGAAAATAGAGTGACCTGTGCCTGTCCCAACACCTAGAGCTAGTCTCTCATTGGCTCCCCCTCTTCCCGTTCATCCTCAGGACAAATTGCAAGCTGTACGGAACAGGAGGTTAAAGGTGCTGGTTCTCCAAGGAGGGAGATTGCTAGTAAAGCGGCTGGAATGGCGAACCCGAGCACAAGGAGATGAGAAATGAGGTGCGTTTTAGAAAGCTTTCCCGATCACATGGTGTACCACCTTCTGGGTTTCTCATGCATGTTTTCGATGTAGGAAGATGCCCTTGAACCTGGAGATTTGGGACCCATGGGATGGGTAACAGGCAGTATTACTTTAAAGGCTCTGCGTTTGCTCCCCCAACCTCACCAAAGCTCTCAGCCCCTAGAGTGTCCACCCTTATGTCTCATCCAGCTGTGGGTCTAGATATGGTCAATCCAGGTTGCATCACAGAGCCTGAAAGAATTTTGTAAGAATTTCTCTCTCTTTCACTGTCTTTGTTTCACGGGCTTTTAAAAGTAATTTATTTTTATACTGGGGTTTAACTGCTTTTCACGGCTGAGTTTACGCTGCTTTATACCCACTTCACTCACTTCCAGAGAGATATCAATACATAGGTTTTAAGATTCTTACTAGTCAGATATATTCTTGTGCGGTGAATAGGGGGTGTTGAGTCCAGTTCACTGGGCAAGGAGAAGGTCTTTCTATTACATATTGCGTTTATGGAACGGTAGCTGAGCTCATTTGAAACCCTGGTTTTATTCATCACCCCACCTCACCTTTCCCGTTAAGCAGCCATAGTGTGTCTTCTAAACGTGTGACTCTGTTCTGTTTTGTAATTCAGTTCAAGTGTAGCGGTTTTTACATTCCCTCTATAACTGATAGCTTATGATAAGTGTCTTTTTCTGTGTGACTTATTTCACTTAGAATCGTCGTGTCTAAATCTACTCATCATGCTGCTACTAGCCTTATGACATTGATTTCATGGCTGAGTGATATTCCATTGTACATAAGGACCACCACTTCTTTATCCATTTTTCTCTTTCCAGGGATATTTAAGGTGTCATGAAGTGGAGGTTCTTGTCAACAGAGCAGCCCTAAACTTTGGGGTGCCTGTGTCTTGCTGATTTTTAGTTTTCCCAATTTATACGCCCATGAGTGGAAGTGCCCTATGCGCTCTAAGCTGTGTTTTTTCGATGTTTCAGGACACACCGTACACTTCTCCAGAGTGGCTGTTGGCAATTTACATCCCGCCCATCAGCGTAGCAAGGCTCCCATTTCTCCATGGCCTGTCCTGCATTTCTGGTTTTGACACTTTTTTCAGCATGGCCCTTTAGACCGATGGGCAGCGAGACTTCTTTGTAGCGCTGATTTGCCTTTCCAGGTTGCTTGGTTGGCCAAAAAGGGCGTATGCGTTTTTTCCTGAATATATTCAGGAAAAAACGCATACGCCCTTTTTGGCCAAGGGCATCATTGTCGACGTTTTGCCGCTTTTCATGTGCTTTAAAGGCGATTCGAATCGACCTCCTGAAATCTGTTTCCTGCAATTCTGCCTTGCTTTCAAATCCTCTTCGTTGCCTTCCCTCAATATATTTGTGGACGAGAGTTATCATTTATAACTCTGCAGGTTTGTGAATTGCAGTGCCCCTGAGCTCCATTTTTCAACTCGCTTTTTTGGGAGCTGGCCGCAAAAGCGCAGGATTGCCTCAGGCCCTCTTCTGGTTCCGGGCGGCAGGCTGAGCCTGTGGTTAATTCTTCTTCCTGATGGGAAAATAGAGTGACCTGTGCCTGTCCCAACACCTAGAGCTAGTCTCTCATTGGCTCCCCCTCTTCCCGTTTATCCTCAGGACAAATTGCAAGCTGTACAGAACAGGAGGTTAAAGGTGCTGATTCTCCAAGGAGGGAGATTGCTAGTAAAGCGGCTGGAATGGCGAACCCGAGCACAAGGAGTTGAGAAATGAGGTGCGTTTTAGAAAGCTTTCCCGATCACATGGTGTACCACCTTCTGGGTTTCTCATGCATGTTTTCGATGTAGGAAGATGCCCTTGAACCTGGAGATTTGGGACCCATGGGATGGGTAACAGGCAGTATTACTTTAAAGGCTCTGCGTTTGCTCCCCCAAACTCACCAAACCTCTCAGCCCCGAGAGTGTCCACCCTTATGTCTCATCCAGCTGTGGGTCTAGATATGGTCAATCCAGGTTGCATCACAGCCCCTGAACGAATTTTGTAAGAATTTCTCTCTCTTTCACTGTCTTTGTTTCACGGGCTTTTAAAAGTAATTTATTTTTATAATGGGGTTTAGCTGCTTTTCACGGCTGTGTTTATGCCGCTTTACACCCACTTGACTCACTTCCAGAGAGATATCAATACATAGGTTTTAAGATTCTTACTAGTCAGATATATTCTTGTGCGGTGAATAGGGGGTGTTGAGTCCAGTTCACTGAGCAAGGAGTAGGTCTTTCTATTACATATTGGGTTTATGGAACGGTAGCTGAGCTCATTTGAAACCCTTGTTTTATTCATCACCCCACCTCACCTTTCCCGTTAAGCAGCCATAGTGTGTTTTCTGCATGTGTGACTCTGTTCTGTTTTGTAATTCAGTTCAAGTGTAGCGGTTTTTACATTCCCTCTATAACTGATAGCTTATGATAAGTGTCTTTTTCTGTGTGACTTATTTCACTTAGAATCGTCGTGCCTAAATCTACTCATCATGCTGCTACTAGCCTTATGACATTGATTTCATGGCTGAGTGATATTCCATTGTACATAAGGACCACCACTTCTTTATCCATTTTTCTCTTTCCAGGGATATTTAAGGTGTCATGAAGTGGAGGTTCTTGTCAACAGAGCAGCCCTAAACTTTGGGGTGCCTGTGTCTTGCTGATTTTTAGTTTTCCCAATTTATACGCCCATGAGTGGAAGTGCCCTATGCGCTCTAAGCTGTGTTTTTTCGATGTTTCAGGACACACCGTACACTTCTCCAGAGTGGCTGTTGGCAATTTACATCCCGCCCATCAGCGTAGCAAGGCTCCCATTTCTCCATGGCCTGTCCTGCATTTCTGGTTTTGACACTTTTTTCAGCATGGCCCTTTTGACCGATGGGCAGCGAGACTTCTTTGTAGCGCTGATTTGCCTTTCCAGGTTGCTTGGTTGGCCAAAAAGGGCGTATGCGTTTTTTCCTGAATATATTCAGGAAAAAACGCATACGCCCTTTTTGGCCAAGGGCATCATTGTCGACGTTTTGCCGCTTTTCATGTGCTTTAAAGGCGATTCGAATCGACCTCCTGAAATCTGTTTCCTGCAATTCTGCCTTGCTTTCAAATCCTCTTCGTTGCCTTCCCTCAATATATTTGTGGACGAGAGTTATCATTTATAACTCTGCAGGTTTGTGAATTGCAGTGCCCCTGAGCTCCATTTTTCAACTCGCTTTTTTGGGAGCTGGCCGCAAAAGCACAGGATTGCCTCAGGCCCTCTTCTGGTTCCGGGCGGCAGGCTGAGCCTGTGGTTAATTCTTCTTCCTGATGGGAAAATAGAGTGACCTGTGCCTGTCCCAACACCTAGAGCTAGTCTCTCATTGGCTCCCCCTCTTCCCGTTTATCCTCAGGACAAATTGCAAGCTGTACAGAACAGGAGGTTAAAGGTGCTGATTCTCCAAGGAGGGAGATTGCTAGTAAAGCGGCTGGAATGGCGAACCCGAGCACAAGGAGATGAGAAATGAGGTGCGTTTTAGAAAGCTTTCCCGATCACACGGTGTACCACCTTCTGGGTTTCTCATGCATGTTTTCAATGTAGGAAGATGCCCTTGAACCTGGAGATTTGGGACCCATGGGATGGGTAACAGGCAGTATTACTTTAAAGGCTCTGCGTTTGCTCCCCCAAACTCACCAAACCTCTCAGCCCCGAGAGTGTCCACCCTTATGTCTCATCCAGCTGTGGGTCTAGATATGGTCAATCCAGGTTGCATCACAGCCCCTGAACGAATTTTGTAAGAATTTCTCTCTCTTTCACTGTCTTTGTTTCACGGGCTTTTAAAAGTAATTTATTTTTATAATGGGGTTTAGCTGCTTTTCACGGCTGTGTTTATGCCGCTTTACACCCACTTGACTCACTTCCAGAGAGATATCAATACATAGGTTTTAAGATTCTTACTAGTCAGATATATTCTTGTGCGGTGAATAGGGGGTGTTGAGTCCAGTTCACTGAGCAAGGAGTAGGTCTTTCTATTACATATTGGGTTTATGGAACGGTAGCTGAGCTCATTTGAAACCCTTGTTTTATTCATCACCCCACCTCACCTTTCCCGTTAAGCAGCCATAGTGTGTCTTCTAAACGTGTGACTCTGTTCTGTTTTATAATTCAGTTCAAGTGTAGCGGTTTTTACATTCCCTCTATAACTGATAGCTTATGATAAGTGTCTTTTTCTGTGTGACTTATTTCACTTAGAATCGTCGTGCCTACATCTACTCATCATGCCGCTACTAGCCTTATGACATTGATTTCATGGCTGAGTGATATTCCATTGTACATAAGGACCACCACTTCTTTATCCATTTTTCTCTTTCCAGGGATATTTAAGGTGTCATGAAGTGGAGGTTATTGTCAACAGAGCAGCCCTAAACTTTGGGGTGCCTGTGTCTTGCTGATTTTTAGTTTTCCCAATTTATACGCCCATGAGTGGAAGTGCCCTATGCGCTCTAAGCTGTGTTTTTTCGATGTTTCAGGACACACCGTACACTTCTCCAGAGTGGCTGTTGGCAATTTACATCCTGCCCATCAGCGTAACAAGGCTCCCATTTCTCCATGGCCTGTCCTGCATTTCTGGTTTTGACACTTTTTTCAGCATGGCCCTTTTGACCGATGGGCAGCGAGACTTCTTTGTAGCGCTGATTTGCCTTTCCAGGTTGCTTGGTTGGCCAAAAAGGGCGTATGCGTTTTTTCCTGAATATATTCAGGAAAAAACGCATACGCCCTTTTTGGCCAAGGGCATCATTGTCGACGTTTTGCCGCTTTTCATGTGCTTTAAAGGCGATTCGAATCGACCTCCTGAAATCTGTTTCCTGCAATTCTGCCTTGCTTTCAAATCCTCTTCGTTGCCTTCCCTCAATATATTTGTGGACGAGAGTTATCATTTATAACTCTGCAGGTTTGTGAATTGCAGTGCCCCTGAGCTCCATTTTTCAACTCGCTTTTTTGGGAGCTGGCCGCAAAAGCACAGGATTGCCTCAGGCCCTCTTCTGGTTCCGGGCGGCAGGCTGAGCCTGTGGTTAATTCTTCTTCCTGATGGGAAAATAGAGTGACCTGTGCCTGTCCCAACACCTAGAGCTAGTCTCTCATTGGCTCCCCCTCTTCCCGTTTATCCTCAGGACAAATTGCAAGCTGTACAGAACAGGAGGTTAAAGGTGCTGATTCTCCAAGGAGGGAGATTGCTAGTAAAGCGGCTGGAATGGCGAACCCGAGCACAAGGAGATGAGAAATGAGGTGCGTTTTAGAAAGCTTTCCCGATCACACGGTGTACCACCTTCTGGGTTTCTCATGCATGTTTTCAATGTAGGAAGATGCCCTTGAACCTGGAGATTTGGGACCCATGGGATGGGTAACAGGCAGTATTACTTTAAAGGCTCTGCGTTTGCTCCCCCAAACTCACCAAACCTCTCAGCCCCGAGAGTGTCCACCCTTATGTCTCATCCAGCTGTGGGTCTAGATATGGTCAATCCAGGTTGCATCACAGCCCCTGAACGAATTTTGTAAGAATTTCTCTCTCTTTCACTGTCTTTGTTTCACGGGCTTTTAAAAGTAATTTATTTTTATAATGGGGTTTAGCTGCTTTTCACGGCTGTGTTTATGCCGCTTTACACCCACTTGACTCACTTCCAGAGAGATATCAATACATAGGTTTTAAGATTCTTACTAGTCAGATATATTCTTGTGCGGTGAATAGGGGGTGTTGAGTCCAGTTCACTGAGCAAGGAGTAGGTCTTTCTATTACATATTGGGTTTATGGAACGGTAGCTGAGCTCATTTGAAACCCTTGTTTTATTCATCACCCCACCTCACCTTTCCCGTTAAGCAGCCATAGTGTGTCTTCTAAACGTGTGACTCTGTTCTGTTTTATAATTCAGTTCAAGTGTAGCGGTTTTTACATTCCCTCTATAACTGATAGCTTATGATAAGTGTCTTTTTCTGTGTGACTTATTTCACTTAGAATCGTCGTGCCTACATCTACTCATCATGCCGCTACTAGCCTTATGACATTGATTTCATGGCTGAGTGATATTCCATTGTACATAAGGACCACCACTTCTTTATCCATTTTTCTCGTTCCAGGGATATTTAAGGTGTCATGAAGTGGAGGTTATTGTCAACAGAGCAGCCCTAAACTTTGGGGTGCCTGTGTCTTGCTGATTTTTAGTTTTCCCAATTTATACGCCCATGAGTGGAAGTGCCCTATGCGCTCTAAGCTGTGTTTTTTCGATGTTTCAGGACACACCGTACACTTCTCCAGAGTGGCTGTTGGCAATTTACATCCTGCCCATCAGCGTAACAAGGCTCCCATTTCTCCATGGCCTGTCCTGCATTTCTGGTTTTGACACTTTTTTCAGCATGGCCCTTTTGACCGATGGGCAGCGAGACTTCTTTGTAGCGCTGATTTGCCTTTCCAGGTTGCTTGGTTGGCCAAAAAGGGCGTATGCGTTTTTTCCTGAATATATGCAGGAAAAAACGCATACGCCCTTTTTGGCCAAGGGCATCATTGTCGACGTTTTGCCGCTTTTCATGTGCTTTAAAGGCGATTCGAATCGACCTCCTGAAATCTGTTTCCTGCAATTCTGCCTTGCTTTCAAATCCTCTTCGTTGCCTTCCCTCAATATATTTGTGGACGAGAGTTATCATTTATAACTCTGCAGGTTTGTGAATTGCAGTGCCCCTGAGCTCCATTTTTCAACTCGCTTTTTTGGGAGCTGGCCGCAAAAGCGCAGGATTGCCTCAGGCCCTCTTCTGGTTCCGGGCGGCAGGCTGAGCCTGTGGTTAATTCTTCTTCCTGATGGGAAAATAGAGTGACCTGTGCCTGTCCCAACACCTAGAGCTAGTCTCTCATTGGCTCCCCCTCTTCCCGTACATCCTCAGGACAAATTGCAAGCTCTACGGAACAGGAGGTTAAAGGTGCTGGTTCTCCAAGGAGGGAGATTGCTAGTAAAGCGGCTGGAATGGCGAACCCGAGCACAAGGAGATGAGAAATGAGGTGCGTTTTAGAAAGCTTTCCCGATCACATGGTGTACCACCTTCTGGGTTTCTCATGCATGTTTTCGATGTAGGAAGATGCCCTTGAACCTGGAGATTTGGGACCCATGGGATGGGTAACAGGCAGTATTACTTTAAAGGCTCTGCGTTTGCTCCCCCAACCTCACCAAAGCTCTCAGCCCCTAGAGTGTCCACCCTTATGTCTCATCCAGCTGTGGGTCTAGATATGGTCAATCCAGGTTGCATCACAGCCCCTGAACGAATTTTGTAAGAATTTCTCTCTCTTTCACTGTCTTTGTTTCACGGGCTTTTAAAAGTAATTTATTTTTATAATGGGGTTTAGCTGCTTTTCACGGCTGTGTTTATGCCGCTTTACACCCACTTGACTCACTTCCAGAGAGATATCAATACATAGGTTTTAAGATTCTTACTAGTCAGATATATTCTTGTGCGGTGAATAGGGGGTGTTGAGTCCAGTTCACTGAGCAAGGAGTAGGTCTTTCTATTACATATTGGGTTTATGGAACGGTAGCTGAGCTCATTTGAAACCCTGGTTTTATTCATCACCCCACCTCACCTTTCCCGTTAAGCAGCCATAGTGTGTCTTCTAAACGTGTGACTCTGTTCTGTTTTGTAATTCAGTTCAAGTGTAGCGGTTTTTACATTCCCTCTATAACTGATAGCTTATGATAAGTGTCTTTTTCTGTGTGACTTATTTCACTTAGAATCGTCGTGCCTAAATCTACTCATCATGCTGCTACTAGCCTTATGACATTGATTTCATGGCTGAGTGATATTCCATTGTACATAAGGACCACCACTTCTTTATCCATTTTTCTCTTTCCAGGGATATTTAAGGTGTCATGAAGTGGAGGTTCTTGTCAACAGAGCAGCCCTAAACTTTGGGGTGCCTGTGTCTTGCTGATTTTTAGTTTTCCCAATTTATACGCCCATGAGTGGAAGTGCCCTATGCGCTCTAAGCTGTGTTTTTTCGATGTTTCAGGACACACCGTACACTTCTCCAGAGTGGCTGTTGGCAATTTACATCCCGCCCATCAGCGTAGCAAGGCTCCCATTTCTCCATGGCCTGTCCTGCATTTCTGGTTTTGACACTTTTTTCAGCATGGCCCTTTAGACCGATGGGCAGCGAGACTTCTTTGTAGCGCTGATTTGCCTTTCCAGGTTGCTTGGTTGGCCAAAAAGGGCGTATGCGTTTTTTCCTGAATATATTCAGGAAAAAACGCATACGCCCTTTTTGGCCAAGGGCATCATTGTCGACGTTTTGCCGCTTTTCATGTGCTTTAAAGGCGATTCGAATCGACCTCCTGAAATCTGTTTCCTGCAATTCTGCCTTGCTTTCAAATCCTCTTCGTTGCCTTCCCTCAATATATTTGTGGACGAGAGTTATCATTTATAACTCTGCAGGTTTGTGAATTGCAGTGCCCCTGAGCTCCATTTTTCAACTCGCTTTTTTGGGAGCTGGCCGCAAAAGCGCAGGATTGCCTCAGGCCCTCTTCTGGTTCCGGGCGGCAGGCTGAGCCTGTGGTTAATTCTTCTTCCTGATGGGAAAATAGAGTGACCTGTGCCTGTCCCAACACCTAGAGCTAGTCTCTCATTGGCTCCCCCTCTTCCCGTTTATCCTCAGGACAAATTGCAAGCTGTACAGAACAGGAGGTTAAAGGTGCTGATTCTCCAAGGAGGGAGATTGCTAGTAAAGCGGCTGGAATGGCGAACCCGAGCACAAGGAGTTGAGAAATGAGGTGCGTTTTAGAAAGCTTTCCCGATCACATGGTGTACCACCTTCTGGGTTTCTCATGCATGTTTTCGATGTAGGAAGATGCCCTTGAACCTGGAGATTTGGGACCCATGGGATGGGTAACAGGCAGTATTACTTTAAAGGCTCTGCGTTTGCTCCCCCAAACTCACCAAACCTCTCAGCCCCGAGAGTGTCCACCCTTATGTCTCATCCAGCTGTGGGTCTAGATATGGTCAATCCAGGTTGCATCACAGCCCCTGAACGAATTTTGTAAGAATTTCTCTCTCTTTCACTGTCTTTGTTTCACGGGCTTTTAAAAGTAATTTATTTTTATAATGGGGTTTAGCTGCTTTTCACGGCTGTGTTTATGCCGCTTTACACCCACTTGACTCACTTCCAGAGAGATATCAATACATAGGTTTTAAGATTCTTACTAGTCAGATATATTCTTGTGCGGTGAATAGGGGGTGTTGAGTCCAGTTCACTGAGCAAGGAGTAGGTCTTTCTATTACATATTGGGTTTATGGAACGGTAGCTGAGCTCATTTGAAACCCTGGTTTTATTCATCACCCCACCTCACCTTTCCCGTTAAGCAGCCATAGTGTGTCTTCTAAACGTGTGACTCTGTTCTGTTTTGTAATTCAGTTCAAGTGTAGCGGTTTTTACATTCCCTCTATAACTGATAGCTTATGATAAGTGTCTTTTTCTGTGTGACTTATTTCACTTAGAATCGTCGTGCCTAAATCTACTCATCATGCTGCTACTAGCCTTATGACATTGATTTCATGGCTGAGTGATATTCCATTGTACATAAGGACCACCACTTCTTTATCCATTTTTCTCTTTCCAGGGATATTTAAGGTGTCATGAAGTGGAGGTTCTTGTCAACAGAGCAGCCCTAAACTTTGGGGTGCCTGTGTCTTGCTGATTTTTAGTTTTCCCAATTTATACGCCCATGAGTGGAAGTGCCCTATGCGCTCTAAGCTGTGTTTTTTCGATGTTTCAGGACACACCGTACACTTCTCCAGAGTGGCTGTTGGCAATTTACATCCCGCCCATCAGCGTAGCAAGGCTCCCATTTCTCCATGGCCTGTCCTGCATTTCTGGTTTTGACACTTTTTTCAGCATGGCCCTTTAGACCGATGGGCAGCGAGACTTCTTTGTAGCGCTGATTTGCCTTTCCAGGTTGCTTGGTTGGCCAAAAAGGGCGTATGCGTTTTTTCCTGAATATATTCAGGAAAAAACGCATACGCCCTTTTTGGCCAAGGGCATCATTGTCGACGTTTTGCCGCTTTTCATGTGCTTTAAAGGCGATTCGAATCGACCTCCTGAAATCTGTTTCCTGCAATTCTGCCTTGCTTTCAAATCCTCTTCGTTGCCTTCCCTCAATATATTTGTGGACGAGAGTTATCATTTATAACTCTGCAGGTTTGTGAATTGCAGTGCCCCTGAGCTCCATTTTTCAACTCGCTTTTTTGGGAGCTGGCCGCAAAAGCGCAGGATTGCCTCAGGCCCTCTTCTGGTTCCGGGCGGCAGGCTGAGCCTGTGGTTAATTCTTCTTCCTGATGGGAAAATAGAGTGACCTGTGCCTGTCCCAACACCTAGAGCTAGTCTCTCATTGGCTCCCCCTCTTCCCGTTTATCCTCAGGACAAATTGCAAGCTGTACAGAACAGGAGGTTAAAGGTGCTGATTCTCCAAGGAGGGAGATTGCTAGTAAAGCGGCTGGAATGGCGAACCCGAGCACAAGGAGTTGAGAAATGAGGTGCGTTTTAGAAAGCTTTCCCGATCACATGGTGTACCACCTTCTGGGTTTCTCATGCATGTTTTCGATGTAGGAAGATGCCCTTGAACCTGGAGATTTGGGACCCATGGGATGGGTAACAGGCAGTATTACTTTAAAGGCTCTGCGTTTGCTCCCCCAAACTCACCAAACCTCTCAGCCCCGAGAGTGTCCACCCTTATGTCTCATCCAGCTGTGGGTCTAGATATGGTCAATCCAGGTTGCATCACAGCCCCTGAACGAATTTTGTAAGAATTTCTCTCTCTTTCACTGTCTTTGTTTCACGGGCTTTTAAAAGTAATTTATTTTTATAATGGGGTTTAGCTGCTTTTCACGGCTGTGTTTATGCCGCTTTACACCCACTTGACTCACTTCCAGAGAGATATCAATACATAGGTTTTAAGATTCTTACTAGTCAGATATATTCTTGTGCGGTGAATAGGGGGTGTTGAGTCCAGTTCACTGAGCAAGGAGTAGGTCTTTCTATTACATATTGGGTTTATGGAACGGTAGCTGAGCTCATTTGAAACCCTTGTTTTATTCATCACCCCACCTCACCTTTCCCGTTAAGCAGCCATAGTGTGTCTTCTAAACGTGTGACTCTGTTCTGTTTTGTAATTCAGTTCAAGTGTAGCGGTTTTTACATTCCCTCTATAACTGATAGCTTATGATAAGTGTCTTTTTCTGTGTGACTTATTTCACTTAGAATCGTCGTGCCTAAATCTACTCATCATGCTGCTACTAGCCTTATGACATTGATTTCATGGCTGAGTGATATTCCATTGTACATAAGGACCACCACTTCTTTATCCATTTTTCTCTTTCCAGGGATATTTAAGGTGTCATGAAGTGGAGGTTCTTGTCAACAGAGCAGCCCTAAACTTTGGGGTGCCTGTGTCTTGCTGATTTTTAGTTTTCCCAATTTATACGCCCATGAGTGGAAGTGCCCTATGCGCTCTAAGCTGTGTTTTTTCGATGTTTCAGGACACACCGTACACTTCTCCAGAGTGGCTGTTGGCAATTTACATCCCGCCCATCAGCGTAGCAAGGCTCCCATTTCTCCATGGCCTGTCCTGCATTTCTGGTTTTGACACTTTTTTCAGCATGGCCCTTTAGACCGATGGGCAGCGAGACTTCTTTGTAGCGCTGATTTGCCTTTCCAGGTTGCTTGGTTGGCCAAAAAGGGCGTATGCGTTTTTTCCTGAATATATTCAGGAAAAAACGCATACGCCCTTTTTGGCCAAGGGCATCATTGTCGACGTTTTGCCGCTTTTCATGTGCTTTAAAGGCGATTCGAATCGACCTCCTGAAATCTGTTTCCTGCAATTCTGCCTTGCTTTCAAATCCTCTTCGTTGCCTTCCCTCAATATATTTGTGGACGAGAGTTATCATTTATAACTCTGCAGGTTTGTGAATTGCAGTGCCCCTGAGCTCCATTTTTCAACTCGCTTTTTTGGGAGCTGGCCGCAAAAGCGCAGGATTGCCTCAGGCCCTCTTCTGGTTCCGGGCGGCAGGCTGAGCCTGTGGTTAATTCTTCTTCCTGATGGGAAAATAGAGTGACCTGTGCCTGTCCCAACACCTAGAGCTAGTCTCTCATTGGCTCCCCCTCTTCCCGTTTATCCTCAGGACAAATTGCAAGCTGTACAGAACAGGAGGTTAAAGGTGCTGATTCTCCAAGGAGGGAGATTGCTAGTAAAGCGGCTGGAATGGCGAACCCGAGCACAAGGAGTTGAGAAATGAGGTGCGTTTTAGAAAGCTTTCCCGATCACATGGTGTACCACCTTCTGGGTTTCTCATGCATGTTTTCGATGTAGGAAGATGCCCTTGAACCTGGAGATTTGGGACCCATGGGATGGGTAACAGGCAGTATTACTTTAAAGGCTCTGCGTTTGCTCCCCCAAACTCACCAAACCTCTCAGCCCCGAGAGTGTCCACCCTTATGTCTCATCCAGCTGTGGGTCTAGATATGGTCAATCCAGGTTGCATCACAGCCCCTGAACGAATTTTGTAAGAATTTCTCTCTCTTTCACTGTCTTTGTTTCACGGGCTTTTAAAAGTAATTTATTTTTATAATGGGGTTTAGCTGCTTTTCACGGCTGTGTTTATGCCGCTTTACACCCACTTGACTCACTTCCAGAGAGATATCAATACATAGGTTTTAAGATTCTTACTAGTCAGATATATTCTTGTGCGGTGAATAGGGGGTGTTGAGTCCAGTTCACTGAGCAAGGAGTAGGTCTTTCTATTACATATTGGGTTTATGGAACGGTAGCTGAACTAATTTGAAACCCTTGTTTTATTCATCACCCCACCTCACCTTTCCCGTTAAGCAGCCATAGTGTGTCTTCTAAACGTGTGACTCTGTTCTGTTTTGTAATTCAGTTCAAGTGTAGCGGTTTTTACATTCCCTCTATAACTGATAGCTTATGATAAGTGTCTTTTTCTGTGTGACTTATTTCACTTAGAATCGTCGTGCCTAAATCTACTCATCATGCTGCTACTAGCCTTATGACATTGATTTCATGGCTGAGTGATATTCCATTGTACATAAGGACCACCACTTCTTTATCCATTTTTCTCTTTCCAGGGATATTTAAGGTGTCATGAAGTGGAGGTTCTTGTCAACAGAGCAGCCCTAAACTTTGGGGTGCCTGTGTCTTGCTGATTTTTAGTTTTCCCAATTTATACGCCCATGAGTGGAAGTGCCCTATGCGCTCTAAGCTGTGTTTTTTCGATGTTTCAGGACACACCGTACACTTCTCCAGAGTGGCTGTTGGCAATTTACATCCCGCCCATCAGCGTAGCAAGGCTCCCATTTCTCCATGGCCTGTCCTGCATTTCTGGTTTTGACACTTTTTTCAGCATGGCCCTTTTGACCGATGGGCAGCGAGACTTCTTTGTAGCGCTGATTTGCCTTTCCAGGTTGCTTGGTTGGCCAAAAAGGGCGTATGCGTTTTTTCCTGAATATATTCAGGAAAAAACGCATACGCCCTTTTTGGCCAAGGGCATCATTGTCGACGTTTTGCCGCTTTTCATGTGCTTTAAAGGCGATTCGAATCGACCTCCTGAAATCTGTTTCCTGCAATTCTGCCTTGCTTTCAAATCCTCTTCGTTGCCTTCCCTCAATATATTTGTGGACGAGAGTTATCATTTATAACTCTGCAGGTTTGTGAATTGCAGTGCCCCTGAGCTCCATTTTTCAACTCGCTTTTTTGGGAGCTGGCCGCAAAAGCACAGGATTGCCTCAGGCCCTCTTCTGGTTCCGGGCGGCAGGCTGAGCCTGTGGTTAATTCTTCTTCCTGATGGGAAAATAGAGTGACCTGTGCCTGTCCCAACACCTAGAGCTAGTCTCTCATTGGCTCCCCCTCTTCCCGTTTATCCTCAGGACAAATTGCAAGCTGTACAGAACAGGAGGTTAAAGGTGCTGATTCTCCAAGGAGGGAGATTGCTAGTAAAGCGGCTGGAATGGCGAACCCGAGCACAAGGAGATGAGAAATGAGGTGCGTTTTAGAAAGCTTTCCCGATCACACGGTGTACCACCTTCTGGGTTTCTCATGCATGTTTTCAATGTAGGAAGATGCCCTTGAACCTGGAGATTTGGGACCCATGGGATGGGTAACAGGCAGTATTAATTTAAAGGCTCTGCGTTTGCTCCCCCAAACTCACCAAACCTCTCAGCCCCGAGAGTGTCCACCCTTATGTCTCATCCAGCTGTGGGTCTAGATATGGTCAATCCAGGTTGCATCACAGCCCCTGAACGAATTTTGTAAGAATTTCTCTCTCTTTCACTGTCTTTGTTTCACGGGCTTTTAAAAGTAATTTATTTTTATAATGGGGTTTAGCTGCTTTTCACGGCTGTGTTTATGCCGCTTTACACCCACTTGACTCACTTCCAGAGAGATATCAATACATAGGTTTTAAGATTCTTACTAGTCAGATATATTCTTGTGCGGTGAATAGGGGGTGTTGAGTCCAGTTCACTGAGCAAGGAGTAGGTCTTTCTATTACATATTGGGTTTATGGAACGGTAGCTGAGCTCATTTGAAACCCTTGTTTTATTCATCACCCCACCTCACCTTTCCCGTTAAGCAGCCATAGTGTGTCTTCTAAACGTGTGACTCTGTTCTGTTTTATAATTCAGTTCAAGTGTAGCGGTTTTTACATTCCCTCTATAACTGATAGCTTATGATAAGTGTCTTTTTCTGTGTGACTTATTTCACTTAGAATCGTCGTGCCTACATCTACTCATCATGCCGCTACTAGCCTTATGACATTGATTTCATGGCTGAGTGATATTCCATTGTACATAAGGACCACCACTTCTTTATCCATTTTTCTCTTTCCAGGGATATTTAAGGTGTCATGAAGTGGAGGTTATTGTCAACAGAGCAGCCCTAAACTTTGGGGTGCCTGTGTCTTGCTGATTTTTAGTTTTCCCAATTTATACGCCCATGAGTGGAAGTGCCCTATGCGCTCTAAGCTGTGTTTTTTCGATGTTTCAGGACACACCGTACACTTCTCCAGAGTGGCTGTTGGCAATTTACATCCTGCCCATCAGCGTAACAAGGCTCCCATTTCTCCATGGCCTGTCCTGCATTTCTGGTTTTGACACTTTTTTCAGCATGGCCCTTTTGACCGATGGGCAGCGAGACTTCTTTGTAGCGCTGATTTGCCTTTCCAGGTTGCTTGGTTGGCCAAAAAGGGCGTATGCGTTTTTTCCTGAATATATGCAGGAAAAAACGCATACGCCCTTTTTGGCCAAGGGCATCATTGTCGACGTTTTGCCGCTTTTCATGTGCTTTAAAGGCGATTCGAATCGACCTCCTGAAATCTGTTTCCTGCAATTCTGCCTTGCTTTCAAATCCTCTTCGTTGCCTTCCCTCAATATATTTGTGGACGAGAGTTATCATTTATAACTCTGCAGGTTTGTGAATTGCAGTGCCCCTGAGCTCCATTTTTCAACTCGCTTTTTTGGGAGCTGGCCGCAAAAGCGCAGGATTGCCTCAGGCCCTCTTCTGGTTCCGGGCGGCAGGCTGAGCCTGTGGTTAATTCTTCTTCCTGATGGGAAAATAGAGTGACCTGTGCCTGTCCCACCACCTAGAGCTAGTCTCTCATTGGCTCCCCCTCTTCCCGTACATCCTCAGGACAAATTGCAAGCTCTACGGAACAGGAGGTTAAAGGTGCTGGTTCTCCAAGGAGGGAGATTGCTAGTAAAGCGGCTGGAATGGCGAACCCGAGCACAAGGAGATGAGAAATGAGGTGCGTTTTAGAAAGCTTTCCCGATCACATGGTGT
The DNA here is from genome assembly GCF_028023285.1 of Balaenoptera ricei. Taxonomy (NCBI): domain Eukaryota; kingdom Metazoa; phylum Chordata; class Mammalia; order Artiodactyla; family Balaenopteridae; genus Balaenoptera; species Balaenoptera ricei. The sequence goes on from NW_026777519.1 coordinate 245,393, forward strand.
ACCACCTTCTGGGTTTCTCATGCATGTTTTCGATGTAGGAAGATGCCCTTGAACCTGGAGATTTGGGACCCATGGGATGGGTAACAGGCAGTATTACTTTAAAGGCTCTGCGTTTGCTCCCCCAAACTCACCAAACCTCTCAGCCCCGAGAGTGTCCACCCTTATGTCTCATCCAGCTGTGGGTCTAGATATGGTCAATCCAGGTTGCATCACAGCCCCTGAACGAATTTTGTAAGAATTTCTCTCTCTTTCACTGTCTTTGTTTCACGGGCTTTTAAAAGTAATTTATTTTTATAATGGGGTTTAGCTGCTTTTCACGGCTGTGTTTATGCCGCTTTACACCCACTTGACTCACTTCCAGAGAGATATCAATACATAGGTTTTAAGATTCTTACTAGTCAGATATATTCTTGTGCGGTGAATAGGGGGTGTTGAGTCCAGTTCACTGAGCAAGGAGTAGGTCTTTCTATTACATATTGGGTTTATGGAACGGTAGCTGAGCTCATTTGAAACCCTTGTTTTATTCATCACCCCACCTCACCTTTCCCGTTAAGCAGCCATAGTGTGTCTTCTAAACGTGTGACTCTGTTCTGTTTTGTAATTCAGTTCAAGTGTAGCGGTTTTTACATTCCCTCTATAAGTGATAGCTTATGATAAGTGTCTTTTTCTGTGTGACTTATTTCACTTAGAATCGTCGTGCCTAAATCTACTCATCATGCTGCTACTAGCCTTATGACATTGATTTCATGGCTGAGTGATATTCCATTGTACATAAGGACCACCACTTCTTTATCCATTTTTCTCTTTCCAGGGATATTTAAGGTGTCATGAAGTGGAGGTTCTTGTCAACAGAGCAGCCCTAAACTTTGGGGTGCCTGTGTCTTGCTGATTTTTAGTTTTCCCAATTTATACGCCCATGAGTGGAAGTGCCCTATGCGCTCTAAGCTGTGTTTTTTCGATGTTTCAGGACACACCGTACACTTCTCCAGAGTGGCTGTTGGCAATTTACATCCCACCCATCAGCGTAGCAAGGCTCCCATTTCTCCATGGCCTGTCCTGCATTTCTGGTTTTGACACTTTTTTCAGCATGGCCCTTTTGACCGATGGGCAGCGAGACTTCTTTGTAGCGCTGATTTGCCTTTCCAGGTTGCTTGGTTGGCCAAAAAGGGCGTATGCGTTTTTTCCTGAATATATTCAGGAAAAAACGCATACGCCCTTTTTGGCCAAGGGCATCATTTTCGACGTTTTGCCGCTTTTCATGTGCTTTAAAGGCGATTCGAATCGACCTCCTGAAATCTGTTTCCTGCAATTCTGCCTTGCTTTCAAATCCTCTTCGTTGCCTTCCCTCAATATATTTGTGGACGAGAGTTATCATTTATAACTCTGCAGGTTTGTGAATTGCAGTGCCCCTGAGCTCCATTTTTCAACTCGCTTTTTTGGGAGCTGGCCGCAAAAGCGCAGGATTGCCTCAGGCCCTCTTCTGGTTCCGGGCGGCAGGCTGAGCCTGTGGTTAATTCTTCTTCCTGATGGGAAAATAGAGTGACCTGTGCCTGTCCCAACACCTAGAGCTAGTCTCTCATTGGCTCCCCCTCTTCCCGTTTATCCTCAGGACAAATTGCAAGCTCTACGGAACAGGAGGTTAAAGGTGCTGGTTCTCCAAGGAGGGAGATTGCTAGTAAAGCGGCTGGAATGGCGAACCCGAGCACAAGGAGATGAGAAATGAGGTGCGTTTTAGAAAGCTTTCCCGATCACATGGTGTACCACCTTCTGGGTTTCTCATGCATGTTTTCGATGTAGGAAGATGCCCTTGAACCTGGAGATTTGGGACCCATGGGATGGGTAACAGGCAGTATTACTTTAAAGGCTCTGCGTTTGCTCCCCCAAACTCACCAAACCTCTCAGCCCCGAGAGTGTCCACCCTTATGTCTCATCCAGCTGTGGGTCTAGATATGGTCAATCCAGGTTGCATCACAGCCCCTGAACGAATTTTGTAAGAATTTCTCTCTCTTTCACTGTCTTTGTTTCACGGGCTTTTAAAAGTAATTTATTTTTATAATGGGGTTTAGCTGCTTTTCACGGCTGTGTTTATGCCGCTTTACACCCACTTGACTCACTTCCAGAGAGATATCAATACATAGGTTTTAAGATTCTTACTAGTCAGATATATTCTTGTGCGGTGAATAGGGGGTGTTGAGTCCAGTTCACTGAGCAAGGAGTAGGTCTTTCTATTACATATTGGGTTTATGGAACGGTAGCTGAGCTCATTTGAAACCCTTGTTTTATTCATCACCCCACCTCACCTTTCCCGTTAAGCAGCCATAGTGTGTCTTCTAAACGTGTGACTCTGTTCTGTTTTGTAATTCAGTTCAAGTGTAGCGGTTTTTACATTCCCTCTATAACTGATAGCTTATGATAAGTGTCTTTTTCTGTGTGACTTATTTCACTTAGAATCGTCGTGCCTAAATCTACTCATCATGCTGCTACTAGCCTTATGACATTGATTTCATGGCTGAGTGATATTCCATTGTACATAAGGACCACCACTTCTTTATCCATTTTTCTCTTTCCAGGGATATTTAAGGTGTCATGAAGTGGAGGTTCTTGTCAACAGAGCAGCCCTAAACTTTGGGGTGCCTGTGTCTTGCTGATTTTTAGTTTTCCCAATTTATACGCCCATGAGTGGAAGTGCCCTATGCGCTCTAAGCTGTGTTTTTTCGATGTTTCAGGACACACCGTACACTTCTCCAGAGTGGCTGTTGGCAATTTACATCCCGCCCATCAGCATAGCAAGGCTCCCATTTCTCCATGGCCTGTCCTGCATTTCTGGTTTTGACACTTTTTTCAGCATGGCCCTTTTGACCGATGGGCAGCGAGACTTCTTTGTAGCGCTGATTTGCCTTTCCAGGTTGCTTGGTTGGCCAAAAAGGGCGTATGCGTTTTTTCCTGAATATATTCAGGAAAAAACGCATACGCCCTTTTTGGCCAAGGGCATCATTGTCGACGTTTTGCCGCTTTTCATGTGCTTTAAAGGCGATTCGAATCGACCTCCTGAAATCTGTTTCCTGCAATTCTGCCTTGCTTTCAAATCCTCTTCGTTGCCTTCCCTCAATATATTTGTGGACGAGAGTTATCATTTATAACTCTGCAGGTTTGTGAATTGCAGTGCCCCTGAGCTCCATTTTTCAACTCGCTTTTTTGGGAGCTGGCCGCAAAAGCGCAGGATTGCCTCAGGCCCTCTTCTGGTTCCGGGCGGCAGGCTGAGCCTGTGGTTAATTCTTCTTCCTGATGGGAAAATAGAGTGACCTGTGCCTGTCCCAACACCTAGAGCTAGTCTCTCATTGGCTCCCCCTCTTCCCGTACATCCTCAGGACAAATTGCAAGCTCTACGGAACAGGAGGTTAAAGGTGCTGGTTCTCCAAGGAGGGAGATTGCTAGTAAAGCGGCTGGAATGGCGAACCCGAGCACAAGGAGATGAGAAATGAGGTGCGTTTTAGAAAGCTTTCCCGATCACATGGTGTACCACCTTCTGGGTTTCTCATGCATGTTTTCGATGTAGGAAGATGCCCTTGAACCTGGAGATTTGGGACCCATGGGATGGGTAACAGGCAGTATTACTTTAAAGGCTCTGCGTTTGCTCCCCCAAACTCACCAAACCTCTCAGCCCCGAGAGTGTCCACCCTTATGTCTCATCCAGCTGTGGGTCTAGATATGGTCAATCCAGGTTGCATCACAGCCCCTGAACGAATTTTGTAAGAATTTCTCTCTCTTTCACTGTCTTTGTTTCACGGGCTTCTAAAAGTAATTTATTTTTATAATGGGGTTTAGCTGCTTTTCACGGCTGTGTTTATGCCGCTTTACACCCACTTGACTCACTTCCAGAGAGATATCAATACATAGGTTTTAAGATTCTTACTAGTCAGATATATTCTTGTGCGGTGAATAGGGGGTGTTGAGTCCAGTTCACTGAGCAAGGAGTAGGTCTTTCTATTACATATTGGGTTTATGGAACGGTAGCTGAGCTCATTTGAAACCCTGGTTTTATTCATCACCCCACCTCACCTTTCCCGTTAAGCAGCCATAGTGTGTCTTCTAAACGTGTGACTCTGTTCTGTTTTGTAATTCAGTTCAAGTGTAGCGGTTTTTACATTCCCTCTATAACTGATAGCTTATGATAAGTGTCTTTTTCTGTGTGACTTATTTCACTTAGAATCGTCGTGCCTAAATCTACTCATCATGCTGCTACTAGCCTTATGACATTGATTTCATGGCTGAGTGATATTCCATTGTACATAAGGACCACCACTTCTTTATCCATTTTTCTCTTTCCAGGGATATTTAAGGTGTCATGAAGTGGAGGTTCTTGTCAACAGAGCAGCCCTAAACTTTGGGGTGCCTGTGTCTTGCTGATTTTTAGTTTTCCCAATTTATACGCCCATGAGTGGAAGTGCCCTATGCGCTCTAAGCTGTGTTTTTTCGATGTTTCAGGACACACCGTACACTTCTCCAGAGTGGCTGTTGGCAATTTACATCCCGCCCATCAGCATAGCAAGGCTCCCATTTCTCCATGGCCTGTCCTGCATTTCTGGTTTTGACACTTTTTTCAGCATGGCCCTTTTGACCGATGGGCAGCGAGACTTCTTTGTAGCGCTGATTTGCCTTTCCAGGTTGCTTGGTTGGCCAAAAAGGGCGTATGCGTTTTTTCCTGAATATATTCAGGAAAAAACGCATACGCCCTTTTTGGCCAAGGGCATCATTGTCGACGTTTTGCCGCTTTTCATGTGCTTTAAAGGCGATTCGAATCGACCTCCTGAAATCTGTTTCCTGCAATTCTGCCTTGCTTTCAAATCCTCTTCGTTGCCTTCCCTCAATATATTTGTGGACGAGAGTTATCATTTATAACTCTGCAGGTTTGTGAATTGCAGTGCCCCTGAGCTCCATTTTTCAACTCGCTTTTTTGGGAGCTGGCCGCAAAAGCGCAGGATTGCCTCAGGCCCTCTTCTGGTTCCGGGCGGCAGGCTGAGCCTGTGGTTAATTCTTCTTCCTGATGGGAAAATAGAGTGACCTGTGCCTGTCCCAACACCTAGAGCTAGTCTCTCATTGGCTCCCCCTCTTCCCGTTCATCCTCAGGACAAATTGCAAGCTGTACGGAACAGGAGGTTAAAGGTGCTGGTTCTCCAAGGAGGGAGATTGCTAGTAAAGCGGCTGGAATGGCGAACCCGAGCACAAGGAGATGAGAAATGAGGTGCGTTTTAGAAAGCTTTCCCGATCACATGGTGTACCACCTTCTGGGTTTCTCATGCATGTTTTCGATGTAGGAAGATGCCCTTGAACCTGGAGATTTGGGACCCATGGGATGGGTAACAGGCAGTATTACTTTAAAGGCTCTGCGTTTGCTCCCCCAAACTCACCAAACCTCTCAGCCCCGAGAGTGTCCACCCTTATGTCTCATCCAGCTGTGGGTCTAGATATGGTCAATCCAGGTTGCATCACAGCCCCTGAACGAATTTTGTAAGAATTTCTCTCTCTTTCACTGTCTTTGTTTCACGGGCTTTTAAAAGTAATTTATTTTTATAATGGGGTTTAGCTGCTTTTCACGGCTGTGTTTATGCCGCTTTACACCCACTTGACTCACTTCCAGAGAGATATCAATACATAGGTTTTAAGATTCTTACTAGTCAGATATATTCTTGTGCGGTGAATAGGGGGTGTTGAGTCCAGTTCACTGAGCAAGGAGTAGGTCTTTCTATTACATATTGGGTTTATGGAACGGTAGCTGAGCTAATTTGAAACCCTTGTTTTATTCATCACCCCACCTCACCTTTCCCGTTAAGCAGCCATAGTGTGTCTTCTAAACGTGTGACTCTGTTCTGTTTTGTAATTCAGTTCAAGTGTAGCGGTTTTTACATTCCCTCTATAACTGATAGCTTATGATAAGTGTCTTTTTCTGTGTGACTTATTTCACTTAGAATCGTCGTGCCTAAATCTACTCATCATGCTGCTACTAGCCTTATGACATTGATTTCATGGCTGAGTGATATTCCATTGTACATAAGGACCACCACTTCTTTATCCATTTTTCTCTTTCCAGGGATATTTAAGGTGTCATGAAGTGGAGGTTCTTGTCAACAGAGCAGCCCTAAACTTTGGGGTGCCTGTGTCTTGCTGATTTTTAGTTTTCCCAATTTATACGCCCATGAGTGGAAGTGCCCTATGCGCTCTAAGCTGTGTTTTTTCGATGTTTCAGGACACACCGTACACTTCTCCAGAGTGGCTGTTGGCAATTTACATCCCGCCCATCAGCGTAGCAAGGCTCCCATTTCTCCATGGCCTGTCCTGCATTTCTGGTTTTGACACTTTTTTCAGCATGGCCCTTTTGACCGATGGGCAGCGAGACTTCTTTGTAGCGCTGATTTGCCTTTCCAGGTTGCTTGGTTGGCCAAAAAGGGCGTATGCGTTTTTTCCTGAATATATTCAGGAAAAAACGCATACGCCCTTTTTGGCCAAGGGCATCATTTTCGACGTTTTGCCGCTTTTCATGTGCTTTAAAGGCGATTCGAATCGACCTCCTGAAATCTGTTTCCTGCAATTCTGCCTTGCTTTCAAATCCTCTTCGTTGCCTTCCCTCAATATATTTGTGGACGAGAGTTATCATTTATAACTCTGCAGGTTTGTGAATTGCAGTGCCCCTGAGCTCCATTTTTCAACTCGCTTTTTTGGGAGCTGGCCGCAAAAGCGCAGGATTGCCTCAGGCCCTCTTCTGGTTCCGGGCGGCAGGCTGAGCCTGTGGTTAATTCTTCTTCCTGATGGGAAAATAGAGTGACCTGTGCCTGTCCCAACACCTAGAGCTAGTCTCTCATTGGCTCCCCCTCTTCCCGTACATCCTCAGGACAAATTGCAAGCTCTACGGAACAGGAGGTTAAAGGTGCTGGTTCTCCAAGGAGGGAGATTGCTAGTAAAGCGGCTGGAATGGCGAACCCGAGCACAAGGAGATGAGAAATGAGGTGCGTTTTAGAAAGCTTTCCCGATCACATGGTGTACCACCTTCTGGGTTTCTCATGCATGTTTTCGATGTAGGAAGATGCCCTTGAACCTGGAGATTTGGGACCCATGGGATGGGTAACAGGCAGTATTACTTTAAAGGCTCTGCGTTTGCTCCCCCAAACTCACCAAACCTCTCAGCCCCGAGAGTGTCCACCCTTATGTCTCATCCAGCTGTGGGTCTAGATATGGTCAATCCAGGTTGCATCACAGCCCCTGAACGAATTTTGTAAGAATTTCTCTCTCTTTCACTGTCTTTGTTTCACGGGCTTTTAAAAGTAATTTATTTTTATAATGGGGTTTAGCTGCTTTTCACGGCTGTGTTTATGCCGCTTTACACCCACTTGACTCACTTCCAGAGAGATATCAATACATAGGTTTTAAGATTCTTACTAGTCAGATATATTCTTGTGCGGTGAATAGGGGGTGTTGAGTCCAGTTCACTGAGCAAGGAGTAGGTCTTTCTATTACATATTGGGTTTATGGAACGGTAGCTGAGCTCATTTGAAACCCTTGTTTTATTCATCACCCCACCTCACCTTTCCCGTTAAGCAGCCATAGTGTGTCTTCTAAACGTGTGACTCTGTTCTGTTTTGTAATTCAGTTCAAGTGTAGCGGTTTTTACATTCCCTCTATAACTGATAGCTTATGATAAGTGTCTTTTTCTGTGTGACTTATTTCACTTAGAATCGTCGTGCCTAAATCTACTCATCATGCTGCTACTAGCCTTATGACATTGATTTCATGGCTGAGTGATATTCCATTGTACATAAGGACCACCACTTCTTTATCCATTTTTCTCTTTCCAGGGATATTTAAGGTGTCATGAAGTGGAGGTTCTTGTCAACAGAGCAGCCCTAAACTTTGGGGTGCCTGTGTCTTGCTGATTTTTAGTTTTCCCAATTTATACGCCCATGAGTGGAAGTGCCCTATGCGCTCTAAGCTGTGTTTTTTCGATGTTTCAGGACACACCGTACACTTCTCCAGAGTGGCTGTTGGCAATTTACATCCCGCCCATCAGCGTAGCAAGGCTCCCATTTCTCCATGGCCTGTCCTGCATTTCTGGTTTTGACACTTTTTTCAGCATGGCCCTTTTGACCGATGGGCAGCGAGACTTCTTTGTAGCGCTGATTTGCCTTTCCAGGTTGCTTGGTTGGCCAAAAAGGGCGTATGCGTTTTTTCCTGAATATATTCAGGAAAAAACGCATACGCCCTTTTTGGCCAAGGGCATCATTGTCGACGTTTTGCCGCTTTTCATGTGCTTTACAGGCGATTCGAATCGACCTCCTGAAATCTGTTTCCTGCAATTCTGCCTTGCTTTCAAATCCTCTTCGTTGCCTTCCCTCAATATATTTGTGGACGAGAGTTATCATTTATAACTCTGCAGGTTTGTGAATTGCAGTGCCCCTGAGCTCCATTTTTCAACTCGCTTTTTTGGGAGCTGGCCGCAAAAGCGCAGGATTGCCTCAGGCCCTCTTCTGGTTCCGGGCGGCAGGCTGAGCCTGTGGTTAATTCTTCTTCCTGATGGGAAAATAGAGTGACCTGTGCCTGTCCCAACACCTAGAGCTAGTCTCTCATTGGCTACCCCTCTTCCCGTTTATCCTCAGGACAAATTGCAAGCTGTACAGAACAGGAGGTTAAAGGTGCTGATTCTCCAAGGAGGGAGATTGCTAGTAAAGCGGCTGGAATGGCGAACCCGAGCACAAGGAGATGAGAAATGAGGTGCGTTTTAGAAAGCTTTCCCGATCACACGGTGTACCACCTTCTGGGTTTCTCATGCATGTTTTCAATGTAGGAAGATGCCCTTGAACCTGGAGATTTGGGACCCATGGGATGGGTAACAGGCAGTATTACTTTAAAGGCTCTGCGTTTGCTCCCCCAAACTCACCAAAGCTCTCAGCCCCTAGAGTGTCCACCCTTATGTCTCATCCAGCTGTGGGTCTAGATATGGTCAATCCAGGTTGCATCACAGAGCCTGAAAGAATTTTGTAAGAATTTCTCTCTCTTTCACTGTCTTTGTTTCACGGGCTTTTAAAAGTAATTTATTTTTATACTGGGGTTTAACTGCTTTTCACGGCTGAGTTTACGCTGCTTTATACCCACTTGACTCACTTCCAGAGAGATATCAATACATAGGTTTTAAGATTCTTACTAGTCAGATATATTCTTGTGCGGTGAATAGGGGGTGTTGAGTCCAGTTCACTGGGCAAGGAGTAGGTCTTTCTATTACATATTGCGTTTATGGAACGGTAGCTGAGCTCATTTGAAACCCTTGTTTTATTCATCACCCCACCTCACCTTTCCCGTTAAGCAGCCATAGTGTGTCTTCTAAACGTGTGACTCTGTTCTGTTTTATAATTCAGTTCAAGTGTAGCGGTTTTTACATTCCCTCTATAACTGATAGCTTATGATAAGTGTCTTTTTCTGTGTGACTTATTTCACTTAGAATCGTCGTGCCTACATCTACTCATCATGCTGCTACTAGCCTTATGACATTGATTTCATGGCTGAGTGATATTCCATTGTACATAAGGACCACCACTTCTTTATCCATTTTTCTCTTTCCAGGGATATTTAAGGTGTCATGAAGTGGAGGTTCTTGTCAACAGAGCAGCCCTAAACTTTGGGGTGCCTGTGTCTTGCTGATTTTTAGTTTTCCCAATTTATACGCCCATGAGTGGAAGTGCCCTATGCGCTCTAAGCTGTGTTTTTTCGATGTTTCAGGACACACCGTACACTTCTCCAGAGTGGCTGTTGGCAATTTACATCCCGCCCATCAGCGTAGCAAGGCTCCCATTTCTCCATGGCCTGTCCTGCATTTCTGGTTTTGACACTTTTTTCAGCATGGCCCTTTTGACCGATGGGCAGCGAGACTTCTTTGTAGCGCTGATTTGCCTTTCCAGGTTGCTTGGTTGGCCAAAAAGGGCGTATGCGTTTTTTCCTGAATATATTCAGGAAAAAACGCATACGCCCTTTTTGGCCAAGGGCATCATTGTCGACGTTTTGCCGCTTTTCATGTGCTTTAAAGGCGATTCGAATCGACCTCCTGAAATCTGTTTCCTGCAATTCTGCCTTGCTTTCAAATCCTCTTCGTTGCCTTCCCTCAATATATTTGTGGACGAGAGTTATCATTTATAACTCTGCAGGTTTGTGAATTGCAGTGCCCCTGAGCTCCATTTTTCAACTCGCTTTTTTGGGAGCTGGCCGCAAAAGCGCAGGATTGCCTCAGGCCCTCTTCTGGTTCCGGGCGGCAGGCTGAGCCTGTGGTTAATTCTTCTTCCTGATGGGAAAATAGAGTGACCTGTGCCTGTCCCAACACCTAGAGCTAGTCTCTCATTGGCTCCCCCTCTTCCCGTTTATCCTCAGGACAAATTGCAAGCTGTACAGAACAGGAGGTTAAAGGTGCTGATTCTCCAAGGAGGGAGATTGCTAGTAAAGCGGCTGGAATGGCGAACCCGAGCACAAGGAGTTGAGAAATGAGGTGCGTTTTAGAAAGCTTTCCCGATCACATGGTGTACCACCTTCTGGGTTTCTCATGCATGTTTTCGATGTAGGAAGATGCCCTTGAACCTGGAGATTTGGGACCCATGGGATGGGTAACAGGCAGTATTACTTTAAAGGCTCTGCGTTTGCTCCCCCAAACTCACCAAACCTCTCAGCCCCGAGAGTGTCCACCCTTATGTCTCATCCAGCTGTGGGTCTAGATATGGTCAATCCAGGTTGCATCACAGCCCCTGAACGAATTTTGTAAGAATTTCTCTCTCTTTCACTGTCTTTGTTTCACGGGCTTTTAAAAGTAATTTATTTTTATAATGGGGTTTAGCTGCTTTTCACGGCTGTGTTTATGCCGCTTTACACCCACTTGACTCACTTCCAGAGAGATATCAATACATAGGTTTTAAGATTCTTACTAGTCAGATATATTCTTGTGCGGTGAATAGGGGGTGTTGAGTCCAGTTCACTGAGCAAGGAGTAGGTCTTTCTATTACATATTGGGTTTATGGAACGGTAGCTGAGCTAATTTGAAACCCTTGTTTTATTCATCACCCCACCTCACCTTTCCCGTTAAGCAGCCATAGTGTGTCTTCTAAACGTGTGACTCTGTTCTGTTTTGTAATTCAGTTCAAGTGTAGCGGTTTTTACATTCCCTCTATAACTGATAGCTTATGATAAGTGTCTTTTTCTGTGTGACTTATTTCACTTAGAATCGTCGTGCCTAAATCTACTCATCATGCTGCTACTAGCCTTATGACATTGATTTCATGGCTGAGTGATATTCCATTGTACATAAGGACCACCACTTCTTTATCCATTTTTCTCTTTCCAGGGATATTTAAGGTGTCATGAAGTGGAGGTTCTTGTCAACAGAGCAGCCCTAAACTTTGGGGTGCCTGTGTCTTGCTGATTTTTAGTTTTCCCAATTTATACGCCCATGAGTGGAAGTGCCCTATGCGCTCTAAGCTGTGTTTTTTCGATGTTTCAGGACACACCGTACACTTCTCCAGAGTGGCTGTTGGCAATTTACATCCCACCCATCAGCGTAGCAAGGCTCCCATTTCTCCATGGCCTGTCCTGCATTTCTGGTTTTGACACTTTTTTCAGCATGGCCCTTTTGACCGATGGGCAGCGAGACTTCTTTGTAGCGCTGATTTGCCTTTCCAGGTTGCTTGGTTGGCCAAAAAGGGCGTATGCGTTTTTTCCTGAATATATTCAGGAAAAAACGCATACGCCCTTTTTGGCCAAGGGCATCATTGTCGACGTTTTGCCGCTTTTCATGTGCTTTAAAGGCGATTCGAATCGACCTCCTGAAATCTGTTTCCTGCAATTCTGCCTTGCTTTCAAATCCTCTTCGTTGCCTTCCCTCAATATATTTGTGGACGAGAGTTATCATTTATAACTCTGCAGGTTTGTGAATTGCAGTGCCCCTGAGCTCCATTTTTCAACTCGCTTTTTTGGGAGCTGGCCGCAAAAGCGCAGGATTGCCTCAGGCCCTCTTCTGGTTCCGGGCGGCAGGCTGAGCCTGTGGTTAATTCTTCTTCCTGATGGGAAAATAGAGTGACCTGTGCCTGTCCCAACACCTAGAGCTAGTCTCTCATTGGCTCCCCCTCTTCCCGTACATCCTCAGGACAAATTGCAAGCTCTACGGAACAGGAGGTTAAAGGTGCTGGTTCTCCAAGGAGGGAGATTGCTAGTAAAGCGGCTGGAATGGCGAACCCGAGCACAAGGAGATGAGAAATGAGTGGTGCGTTTTAGAAAGCTTTCCCGATCACATGGTGTACCACCTTCTGGGTTTCTCATGCATGTTTTCGATGTAGGAAGATGCCCTTGAACCTGGAGATTTGGGACCCATGGGATGGGTAACAGGCAGTATTACTTTAAAGGCTCTGCGTTTGCTCCCCCAAACTCACCAAACCTCTCAGCCCCGAGAGTGTCCACCCTTATGTCTCATCCAGCTGTGGGTCTAGATATGGTCAATCCAGGTTGCATCACAGCCCCTGAACGAATTTTGTAAGAATTTCTCTCTCTTTCACTGTCTTTGTTTCACGGGCTTTTAAAAGTAATTTATTTTTATAATGGGGTTTAGCTGCTTTTCACGGCTGTGTTTATGCCGCTTTACACCCACTTGACTCACTTCCAGAGAGATATCAATACATAGGTTTTAAGATTCTTACTAGTCAGATATATTCTTGTGCGGTGAATAGGGGGTGTTGAGTCCAGTTCACTGAGCAAGGAGTAGGTCTTTCTATTACATATTGGGTTTATGGAACGGTAGCTGAGCTCATTTGAAACCCTTGTTTTATTCATCACCCCACCTCACCTTTCCCGTTAAGCAGCCATAGTGTGTCTTCTAAACGTGTGACTCTGTTCTGTTTTGTAATTCAGTTCAAGTGTAGCGGTTTTACATTCCCTCTATAACTGATAGCTTATGATAAGTGTCTTTTTCTGTGTGACTTATTTCACTTAGAATCGTCGTGCCTAAATCTACTCATCATGCTGCTACTAGCCTTATGACATTGATTTCATGGCTGAGTGATATTCCATTGTACATAAGGACCACCACTTCTTTATCCATTTTTCTCTTTCCAGGGATATTTAAGGTGTCATGAAGTGGAGGTTCTTGTCAACAGAGCAGCCCTAAACTTTGGGGTGCCTGTGTCTTGCTGATTTTTAGTTTTCCCAATTTATACGCCCATGAGTGGAAGTGCCCTATGCGCTCTAAGCTGTGTTTTTCGATGTTTCAGGACACACCGTACACTTCTCCAGAGTGGCTGTTGGCAATTTACATCCCGCCCATCAGCATAGCAAGGCTCCCATTTCTCCATGGCCTGTCCTGCATTTCTGGTTTTGACACTTTTTTCAGCATGGCCCTTTTGACCGATGGGCAGCGAGACTTCTTTGTAGCGCTGATTTGCCTTTCCAGGTTGCTTGGTTGGCCAAAAAGGGCGTATGCGTTTTTTCCTGAATATATTCAGGAAAAAACGCATACGCCCTTTTTGGCCAAGGGCATCATTGTCGACGTTTTGCCGCTTTTCATGTGCTTTAAAGGCGATTCGAATCGACCTCCTGAAATCTGTTTCCTGCAATTCTGCCTTGCTTTCAAATCCTCTTCGTTGCCTTCCCTCAATATATTTGTGGACGAGAGTTATCATTTATAACTCTGCAGGTTTGTGAATTGCAGTGCCCCTGAGCTCCATTTTTCAACTCGCTTTTTTGGGAGCTGGCCGCAAAAGCGCAGGATTGCCTCAGGCCCTCTTCTGGTTCCGGGCGGCAGGCTGAGCCTGTGGTTAATTCTTCTTCCTGATGGGAAAATAGAGTGACCTGTGCCTGTCCCAACACCTAGAGCTAGTCTCTCATTGGCTCCCCCTCTTCCCGTTCATCCTCAGGACAAATTGCAAGCTGTACGGAACAGGAGGTTAAAGGTGCTGGTTCTCCAAGGAGGGAGATTGCTAGTAAAGCGGCTGGAATGGCGAACCCGAGCACAAGGAGATGAGAAATGAGGTGCGTTTTAGAAAGCTTTCCCGATCACATGGTGTACCACCTTCTGGGTTTCTCATGCATGTTTTCGATGTAGGAAGATGCCCTTGAACCTGGAGATTTGGGACCCATGGGATGGGTAACAGGCAGTATTACTTTAAAGGCTCTGCGTTTGCTCCCCCAAACTCACCAAACCTCTCAGCCCCGAGAGTGTCCACCCTTATGTCTCATCCAGCTGTGGGTCTAGATATGGTCAATCCAGGTTGCATCACAGCCCCTGAACGAATTTTGTAAGAATTTCTCTCTCTTTCACTGTCTTTGTTTCACGGGCTTTTAAAAGTAATTTATTTTTATAATGGGGTTTAGCTGCTTTTCACGGCTGTGTTTATGCCGCTTTACACCCACTTGACTCACTTCCAGAGAGATATCAATACATAGGTTTTAAGATTCTTACTAGTCAGATATATTCTTGTGCGGTGAATAGGGGGTGTTGAGTCCAGTTCACTGAGCAAGGAGTAGGTCTTTCTATTACATATTGGGTTTATGGAACGGTAGCTGAGCTAATTTGAAACCCTTGTTTTATTCATCACCCCACCTCACCTTTCCCGTTAAGCAGCCATAGTGTGTCTTCTAAACGTGTGACTCTGTTCTGTTTTGTAATTCAGTTCAAGTGTAGCGGTTTTTACATTCCCTCTATAACTGATAGCTTATGATAAGTGTCTTTTTCTGTGTGACTTATTTCACTTAGAATCGTCGTGCCTAAATCTACTCATCATGCTGCTACTAGCCTTATGACATTGATTTCATGGCTGAGTGATATTCCATTGTACATAAGGACCACCACTTCTTTATCCATTTTTCTCTTTCCAGGGATATTTAAGGTGTCATGAAGTGGAGGTTCTTGTCAACAGAGCAGCCCTAAACTTTGGGGTGCCTGTGTCTTGCTGATTTTTAGTTTTCCCAATTTATACGCCCATGAGTGGAAGTGCCCTATGCGCTCTAAGCTGTGTTTTTTCGATGTTTCAGGACACACCGTACACTTCTCCAGAGTGGCTGTTGGCAATTTACATCCCGCCCATCAGCATAGCAAGGCTCCCATTTCTCCATGGCCTGTCCTGCATTTCTGGTTTTGACACTTTTTTCAGCATGGCCCTTTTGACCGATGGGCAGCGAGACTTCTTTGTAGCGCTGATTTGCCTTTCCAGGTTGCTTGGTTGGCCAAAAAGGGCGTATGCGTTTTTTCCTGAATATATTCAGGAAAAAACGCATACGCCCTTTTTGGCCAAGGGCATCATTGTCGACGTTTTGCCGCTTTTCATGTGCTTTAAAGGCGATTCGAATTGACCTCCTGAAATCTGTTTCCTGCAATTCTGCCTTGCTTTCAAATCCTCTTCGTTGCCTTCCCTCAATATATTTGTGGACGAGAGTTATCATTTATAACTCTGCAGGTTTGTGAATTGCAGTGCCCCTGAGCTCCATTTTTCAACTCGCTTTTTTGGGAGCTGGCCGCAAAAGCGCAGGATTGCCTCAGGCCCTCTTCTGGTTCCGGGCGGCAGGCTGAGCCTGTGGTTAATTCTTCTTCCTGATGGGAAAATAGAGTGACCTGTGCCTGTCCCAACACCTAGAGCTAGTCTCTCATTGGCTCCCCCTCTTCCCGTTTATCCTCAGGACAAATTGCAAGCTGTACAGAACAGGAGGTTAAAGGTGCTGATTCTCCAAGGAGGGAGATTGCTAGTAAAGCGGCTGGAATGGCGAACCCGAGCACAAGGAGTTGAGAAATGAGGTGCGTTTTAGAAAGCTTTCCCGATCACATGGTGTACCACCTTCTGGGTTTCTCATGCATGTTTTCGATGTAGGAAGATGCCCTTGAACCTGGAGATTTGGGACCCATGGGATGGGTAACAGGCAGTATTACTTTAAAGGCTCTGCGTTTGCTCCCCCAAACTCACCAAACCTCTCAGCCCCGAGAGTGTCCACCCTTATGTCTCATCCAGCTGTGGGTCTAGATATGGTCAATCCAGGTTGCATCACAGCCCCTGAACGAATTTTGTAAGAATTTCTCTCTCTTTCACTGTCTTTGTTTCACGGGCTTTTAAAAGTAATTTATTTTTATAATGGGGTTTAGCTGCTTTTCACGGCTGTGTTTATGCCGCTTTACACCCACTTGACTCACTTCCAGAGAGATATCAATACATAGGTTTTAAGATTCTTACTAGTCAGATATATTCTTGTGCGGTGAATAGGGGGTGTTGAGTCCAGTTCACTGGGCAAGGAGTAGGTCTTTCTATTACATATTGCGTTTATGGAACGGTAGCTGAGCTCATTTGAAACCCTTGTTTTATTCATCACCCCACCTCACCTTTCCCGTTAAGCAGCCATAGTGTGTCTTCTAAACGTGTGACTCTGTTCTGTTTTATAATTCAGTTCAAGTGTAGCGGTTTTTACATTCCCTCTATAACTGATAGCTTATGATAAGTGTCTTTTTCTGTGTGACTTATTTCACTTAGAATCGTCGTGCCTACATCTACTCATCATGCTGCTACTAGCCTTATGACATTGATTTCATGGCTGAGTGATATTCCATTGTACATAAGGACCACCACTTCTTTATCCATTTTTCTCTTTCCAGGGATATTTAAGGTGTCATGAAGTGGAGGTTCTTGTCAACAGAGCAGCCCTAAACTTTGGGGTGCCTGTGTCTTGCTGATTTTTAGTTTTCCCAATTTATACGCCCATGAGTGGAAGTGCCCTATGCGCTCTAAGCTGTGTTTTTTCGATGTTTCAGGACACACCGTACACTTCTCCAGAGTGGCTGTTGGCAATTTACATCCCGCCCATCAGCGTAGCAAGGCTCCCATTTCTCCATGGCCTGTCCTGCATTTCTGGTTTTGACACTTTTTTCAGCATGGCCCTTTTGACCGATGGGCAGCGAGACTTCTTTGTAGCGCTGATTTGCCTTTCCAGGTTGCTTGGTTGGCCAAAAAGGGCGTATGCGTTTTTTCCTGAATATATTCAGGAAAAAACGCATACGCCCTTTTTGGCCAAGGGCATCATTGTCGACGTTTTGCCGCTTTTCATGTGCTTTAAAGGCGATTCGAATCGACCTCCTGAAATCTGTTTCCTGCAATTCTGCCTTGCTTTCAAATCCTCTTCGTTGCCTTCCCTCAATATATTTGTGGACGAGAGTTATCATTTATAACTCTGCAGGTTTGTGAATTGCAGTGCCCCTGAGCTCCATTTTTCAACTCGCTTTTTTGGGAGCTGGCCGCAAAAGCGCAGGATTGCCTCAGGCCCTCTTCTGGTTCCGGGCGGCAGGCTGAGCCTGTGGTTAATTCTTCTTCCTGATGGGAAAATAGAGTGACCTGTGCCTGTCCCAACACCTAGAGCTAGTCTCTCATTGGCTCCCCCTCTTCCCGTTCATCCTCAGGACAAATTGCAAGCTGTACGGAACAGGAGGTTAAAGGTGCTGGTTCTCCAAGGAGGGAGATTGCTAGTAAAGCGGCTGGAATGGCGAACCCGAGCACAAGGAGATGAGAAATGAGGTGCGTTTTAGAAAGCTTTCCCGATCACATGGTGTACCACCTTCTGGGTTTCTCATGCATGTTTTCGATGTAGGAAGATGCCCTTGAACCTGGAGATTTGGGACCCATGGGATGGGTAACAGGCAGTATTACTTTAAAGGCTCTGCGTTTGCTCCCCCAAACTCACCAAACCTCTCAGCCCCGAGAGTGTCCACCCTTATGTCTCATCCAGCTGTGGGTCTAGATATGGTCAATCCAGGTTGCATCACAGCCCCTGAACGAATTTTGTAAGAATTTCTCTCTCTTTCACTGTCTTTGTTTCACGGGCTTTTAAAAGTAATTTATTTTTATAATGGGGTTTAGCTGCTTTTCACGGCTGTGTTTATGCCGCTTTACACCCACTTGACTCACTTCCAGAGAGATATCAATACATAGGTTTTAAGATTCTTACTAGTCAGATATATTCTTGTGCGGTGAATAGGGGGTGTTGAGTCCAGTTCACTGAGCAAGGAGTAGGTCTTTCTATTACATATTGGGTTTATGGAACGGTAGCTGAGCTCATTTGAAACCCTGGTTTTATTCATCACCCCACCTCACCTTTCCCGTTAAGCAGCCATAGTGTGTCTTCTAAACGTGTGACTCTGTTCTGTTTTGTAATTCAGTTCAAGTGTAGCGGTTTTTACATTCCCTCTATAACTGATAGCTTATGATAAGTGTCTTTTTCTGTGTGACTTATTTCACTTAGAATCGTCGTGCCTAAATCTACTCATCATGCTGCTACTAGCCTTATGACATTGATTTCATGGCTGAGTGATATTCCATTGTACATAAGGACCACCACTTCTTTATCCATTTTTCTCTTTCCAGGGATATTTAAGGTGTCATGAAGTGGAGGTTCTTGTCAACAGAGCAGCCCTAAACTTTGGGGTGCCTGTGTCTTGCTGATTTTTAGTTTTCCCAATTTATACGCCCATGAGTGGAAGTGCCCTATGCGCTCTAAGCTGTGTTTTTTCGATGTTTCAGGACACACCGTACACTTCTCCAGAGTGGCTGTTGGCAATTTACATCCCGCCCATCAGCGTAGCAAGGCTCCCATTTCTCCATGGCCTGTCCTGCATTTCTGGTTTTGACACTTTTTTCAGCATGGCCCTTTTGACCGATGGGCAGCGAGACTTCTTTGTAGCGCTGATTTGCCTTTCCAGGTTGCTTGGTTGGCCAAAAAGGGCGTATGCGTTTTTTCCTGAATATATTCAGGAAAAAACGCATACGCCCTTTTTGGCCAAGGGCATCATTGTCGACGTTTTGCCGCTTTTCATGTGCTTTAAAGGCGATTCGAATCGACCTCCTGAAATCTGTTTCCTGCAATTCTGCCTTGCTTTCAAATCCTCTTCGTTGCCTTCCCTCAATATATTTGTGGACGAGAGTTATCATTTATAACTCTGCAGGTTTGTGAATTGCAGTGCCCCTGAGCTCCATTTTTCAACTCGCTTTTTTGGGAGCTGGCCGCAAAAGCGCAGGATTGCCTCAGGCCCTCTTCTGGTTCCGGGCGGCAGGCTGAGCCTGTGGTTAATTCTTCTTCCTGATGGGAAAATAGAGTGACCTGTGCCTGTCCCAACACCTAGAGCTAGTCTCTCATTGGCTCCCCCTCTTCCCATTTATCCTCAGGACAAATTGCAAGCTGTACAGAACAGGAGGTTAAAGGTGCTGATTCTCCAAGGAGGGAGATTGCTAGTAAAGCGGCTGGAATGGCGAACCCGAGCACAAGGAGTTGAGAAATGAGGTGCGTTTTAGAAAGCTTTCCCGATCACATGGTGTACCACCTTCTGGGTTTCTCATGCATGTTTTCGATGTAGGAAGATGCCCTTGAACCTGGAGATTTGGGACCCATGGGATGGGTAACAGGCAGTATTACTTTAAAGGCTCTGCGTTTGCTCCCCCAAACTCACCAAACCTCTCAGCCCCGAGAGTGTCCACCCTTATGTCTCATCCAGCTGTGGGTCTAGATATGGTCAATCCAGGTTGCATCACAGCCCCTGAACGAATTTTGTAAGAATTTCTCTCTCTTTCACTGTCTTTGTTTCACGGGCTTTTAAAAGTAATTTATTTTTATAATGGGGTTTAGCTGCTTTTCACGGCTGTGTTTATGCCGCTTTACACCCACTTGACTCACTTCCAGAGAGATATCAATACATAGGTTTTAAGATTCTTACTAGTCAGATATATTCTTGTGCGGTGAATAGGGGGTGTTGAGTCCAGTTCACTGAGCAAGGAGTAGGTCTTTCTATTACATATTGGGTTTATGGAACGGTAGCTGAGCTCATTTGAAACCCTTGTTTTATTCATCACCCCACCTCACCTTTCCCGTTAAGCAGCCATAGTGTGTCTTCTAAACGTGTGACTCTGTTCTGTTTTGTAATTCAGTTCAAGTGTAGCGGTTTTTACATTCCCTCTATAAGTGATAGCTTATGATAAGTGTCTTTTTCTGTGTGACTTATTTCACTTAGAATCGTCGTGCCTAAATCTACTCATCATGCTGCTACTAGCCTTATGACATTGATTTCATGGCTGAGTGATATTCCATTGTACATAAGGACCACCACTTCTTTATCCATTTTTCTCTTTCCAGGGATATTTAAGGTGTCATGAAGTGGAGGTTCTTGTCAACAGAGCAGCCCTAAACTTTGGGGTGCCTGTGTCTTGCTGATTTTTAGTTTTCCCAATTTATACGCCCATGAGTGGAAGTGCCCTATGCGCTCTAAGCTGTGTTTTTTCGATGTTTCAGGACACACCGTACACTTCTCCAGAGTGGCTGTTGGCAATTTACATCCCGCCCATCAGCGTAGCAAGGCTCCCATTTCTCCATGGCCTGTCCTGCATTTCTGGTTTTGACACTTTTTTCAGCATGGCCCTTTTGACCGATGGGCAGCGAGACTTCTTTGTAGCGCTGATTTGCCTTTCCAGGTTGCTTGGTTGGCCAAAAAGGGCGTATGCGTTTTTTCCTGAATATATTCAGGAAAAAACGCATACGCCCTTTTTGGCCAAGGGCATCATTGTCGACGTTTTGCCGCTTTTCATGTGCTTTAAAGGCGATTCGAATTGACCTCCTGAAATCTGTTTCCTGCAATTCTGCCTTGCTTTCAAATCCTCTTCGTTGCCTTCCCTCAATATATTTGTGGACGAGAGTTATCATTTATAACTCTGCAGGTTTGTGAATTGCAGTGCCCCTGAGCTCCATTTTTCAACTCGCTTTTTTGGGAGCTGGCCGCAAAAGCGCAGGATTGCCTCAGGCCCTCTTCTGGTTCCGGGCGGCAGGCTGAGCCTGTGGTTAATTCTTCTTCCTGATGGGAAAATAGAGTGACCTGTGCCTGTCCCAACACCTAGAGCTAGTCTCTCATTGGCTCCCCCTCTTCCCGTTTATCCTCAGGACAAATTGCAAGCTCTACGGAACAGGAGGTTAAAGGTGCTGGTTCTCCAAGGAGGGAGATTGCTAGTAAAGCGGCTGGAATGGCGAACCCGAGCACAAGGAGATGAGAAATGAGGTGCGTTTTAGAAAGCTTTCCCGATCACATGGTGTACCACCTTCTGGGTTTCTCATGCATGTTTTCGATGTAGGAAGATGCCCTTGAACCTGGAGATTTGGGACCCATGGGATGGGTAACAGGCAGTATTACTTTAAAGGCTCTGCGTTTGCTCCCCCAAACTCACCAAACCTCTCAGCCCCGAGAGTGTCCACCCTTATGTCTCATCCAGCTGTGGGTCTAGATATGGTCAATCCAGGTTGCATCACAGCCCCTGAACGAATTTTGTAAGAATTTCTCTCTCTTTCACTGTCTTTGTTTCACGGGCTTTTAAAAGTAATTTATTTTTATAATGGGGTTTAGCTGCTTTTCACGGCTGTGTTTATGCCGCTTTACACCCACTTGACTCACTTCCAGAGAGATATCAATACATAGGTTTTAAGATTCTTACTAGTCAGATATATTCTTGTGCGGTGAATAGGGGGTGTTGAGTCCAGTTCACTGAGCAAGGAGTAGGTCTTTCTATTACATATTGGGTTTATGGAACGGTAGCTGAGCTAATTTGAAACCCTTGTTTTATTCATCACCCCACCTCACCTTTCCCGTTAAGCAGCCATAGTGTGTCTTCTAAACGTGTGACTCTGTTCTGTTTTGTAATTCAGTTCAAGTGTAGCGGTTTTTACATTCCCTCTATAACTGATAGCTTATGATAAGTGTCTTTTTCTGTGTGACTTATTTCACTTAGAATCGTCGTGCCTAAATCTACTCATCATGCTGCTACTAGCCTTATGACATTGATTTCATGGCTGAGTGATATTCCATTGTACATAAGGACCACCACTTCTTTATCCATTTTTCTCTTTCCAGGGATATTTAAGGTGTCATGAAGTGGAGGTTCTTGTCAACAGAGCAGCCCTAAACTTTGGGGTGCCTGTGTCTTGCTGATTTTTAGTTTTCCCAATTTATACGCCCATGAGTGGAAGTGCCCTATGCGCTCTAAGCTGTGTTTTTTCGATGTTTCAGGACACACCGTACACTTCTCCAGAGTGGCTGTTGGCAATTTACATCCCGCCCATCAGCATAGCAAGGCTCCCATTTCTCCATGGCCTGTCCTGCATTTCTGGTTTTGACACTTTTTTCAGCATGGCCCTTTTGACCGATGGGCAGCGAGACTTCTTTGTAGCGCTGATTTGCCTTTCCAGGTTGCTTGGTTGGCCAAAAAGGGCGTATGCGTTTTTTCCTGAATATATTCAGGAAAAAACGCATACGCCCTTTTTGGCCAAGGGCATCATTGTCGACGTTTTGCCGCTTTTCATGTGCTTTAAAGGCGATTCGAATCGACCTCCTGAAATCTGTTTCCTGCAATTCTGCCTTGCTTTCAAATCCTCTTCGTTGCCTTCCCTCAATATATTTGTGGACGAGAGTTATCATTTATAACTCTGCAGGTTTGTGAATTGCAGTGCCCCTGAGCTCCATTTTTCAACTCGCTTTTTTGGGAGCTGGCCGCAAAAGCGCAGGATTGCCTCAGGCCCTCTTCTGGTTCCGGGCGGCAGGCTGAGCCTGTGGTTAATTCTTCTTCCTGATGGGAAAATAGAGTGACCTGTGCCTGTCCCAACACCTAGAGCTAGTCTCTCATTGGCTCCCCCTCTTCCCGTACATCCTCAGGACAAATTGCAAGCTCTACGGAACAGGAGGTTAAAGGTGCTGGTTCTCCAAGGAGGGAGATTGCTAGTAAAGCGGCTGGAATGGCGAACCCGAGCACAAGGAGATGAGAAATGAGGTGCGTTTTAGAAAGCTTTCCCGATCACATGGTGTACCACCTTCTGGGTTTCTCATGCATGTTTTCGATGTAGGAAGATGCCCTTGAACCTGGAGATTTGGGACCCATGGGATGGGTAACAGGCAGTATTACTTTAAAGGCTCTGCGTTTGCTCCCCCAAACTCACCAAACCTCTCAGCCCCGAGAGTGTCCACCCTTATGTCTCATCCAGCTGTGGGTCTAGATATGGTCAATCCAGGTTGCATCACAGCCCCTGAACGAATTTTGTAAGAATTTCTCTCTCTTTCACTGTCTTTGTTTCACGGGCTTTTAAAAGTAATTTATTTTTATAATGGGGTTTAGCTGCTTTTCACGGCTGTGTTTATGCCGCTTTACACCCACTTGACTCACTTCCAGAGAGATATCAATACATAGGTTTTAAGATTCTTACTAGTCAGATATATTCTTGTGCGGTGAATAGGGGGTGTTGAGTCCAGTTCACTGAGCAAGGAGTAGGTCTTTCTATTACATATTGGGTTTATGGAACGGTAGCTGAGCTCATTTGAAACCCTTGTTTTATTCATCACCCCACCTCACCTTTCCCGTTAAGCAGCCATAGTGTGTCTTCTAAACGTGTGACTCTGTTCTGTTTTGTAATTCAGTTCAAGTGTAGCGGTTTTTACATTCCCTCTATAACTGATAGCTTATGATAAGTGTCTTTTTCTGTGTGACTTATTTCACTTAGAATCGTCGTGCCTAAATCTACTCATCATGCTGCTACTAGCCTTATGACATTGATTTCATGGCTGAGTGATATTCCATTGTACATAAGGACCACCACTTCTTTATCCATTTTTCTCTTTCCAGGGATATTTAAGGTGTCATGAAGTGGAGGTTCTTGTCAACAGAGCAGCCCTAAACTTTGGGGTGCCTGTGTCTTGCTGATTTTTAGTTTTCCCAATTTATACGCCCATGAGTGGAAGTGCCCTATGCGCTCTAAGCTGTGTTTTTTCGATGTTTCAGGACACACCGTACACTTCTCCAGAGTGGCTGTTGGCAATTTACATCCCGCCCATCAGCATAGCAAGGCTCCCATTTCTCCATGGCCTGTCCTGCATTTCTGGTTTTGACACTTTTTTCAGCATGGCCCTTTTGACCGATGGGCAGCGAGACTTCTTTGTAGCGCTGATTTGCCTTTCCAGGTTGCTTGGTTGGCCAAAAAGGGCGTATGCGTTTTTTCCTGAATATATTCAGGAAAAAACGCATACGCCCTTTTTGGCCAAGGGCATCATTGTCGACGTTTTGCCGCTTTTCATGTGCTTTAAAGGCGATTCGAATCGACCTCCTGAAATCTGTTTCCTGCAATTCTGCCTTGCTTTCAAATCCTCTTCGTTGCCTTCCCTCAATATATTTGTGGACGAGAGTTATCATTTATAACTCTGCAGGTTTGTGAATTGCAGTGCCCCTGAGCTCCATTTTTCAACTCGCTTTTTTGGGAGCTGGCCGCAAAAGCGCAGGATTGCCTCAGGCCCTCTTCTGGTTCCGGGCGGCAGGCTGAGCCTGTGGTTAATTCTTCTTCCTGATGGGAAAATAGAGTGACCTGTGCCTGTCCCAACACCTAGAGCTAGTCTCTCATTGGCTCCCCCTCTTCCCGTTCATCCTCAGGACAAATTGCAAGCTGTACGGAACAGGAGGTTAAAGGTGCTGGTTCTCCAAGGAGGGAGATTGCTAGTAAAGCGGCTGGAATGGCGAACCCGAGCACAAGGAGATGAGAAATGAGGTGCGTTTTAGAAAGCTTTCCCGATCACATGGTGTACCACCTTCTGGGTTTCTCATGCATGTTTTCGATGTAGGAAGATGCCCTTGAACCTGGAGATTTGGGACCCATGGGATGGGTAACAGGCAGTATTACTTTAAAGGCTCTGCGTTTGCTCCCCCAAACTCACCAAACCTCTCAGCCCCGAGAGTGTCCACCCTTATGTCTCATCCAGCTGTGGGTCTAGATATGGTCAATCCAGGTTGCATCACAGCCCCTGAACGAATTTTGTAAGAATTTCTCTCTCTTTCACTGTCTTTGTTTCACGGGCTTTTAAAAGTAATTTATTTTTATAATGGGGTTTAGCTGCTTTTCACGGCTGTGTTTATGCCGCTTTACACCCACTTGACTCACTTCCAGAGAGATATCAATACATAGGTTTTAAGATTCTTACTAGTCAGATATATTCTTGTGCGGTGAATAGGGGGTGTTGAGTCCAGTTCACTGAGCAAGGAGTAGGTCTTTCTATTACATATTGGGTTTATGGAACGGTAGCTGAGCTAATTTGAAACCCTTGTTTTATTCATCACCCCACCTCACCTTTCCCGTTAAGCAGCCATAGTGTGTCTTCTAAACGTGTGACTCTGTTCTGTTTTGTAATTCAGTTCAAGTGTAGCGGTTTTTACATTCCCTCTATAACTGATAGCTTATGATAAGTGTCTTTTTCTGTGTGACTTATTTCACTTAGAATCGTCGTGCCTAAATCTACTCATCATGCTGCTACTAGCCTTATGACATTGATTTCATGGCTGAGTGATATTCCATTGTACATAAGGACCACCACTTCTTTATCCATTTTTCTCTTTCCAGGGATATTTAAGGTGTCATGAAGTGGAGGTTCTTGTCAACAGAGCAGCCCTAAACTTTGGGGTGCCTGTGTCTTGCTGATTTTTAGTTTTCCCAATTTATACGCCCATGAGTGGAAGTGCCCTATGCGCTCTAAGCTGTGTTTTTTCGATGTTTCAGGACACACCGTACACTTCTCCAGAGTGGCTGTTGGCAATTTACATCCCGCCCATCAGCATAGCAAGGCTCCCATTTCTCCATGGCCTGTCCTGCATTTCTGGTTTTGACACTTTTTTCAGCATGGCCCTTTTGACCGATGGGCAGCGAGACTTCTTTGTAGCGCTGATTTGCCTTTCCAGGTTGCTTGGTTGGCCAAAAAGGGCGTATGCGTTTTTTCCTGAATATATTCAGGAAAAAACGCATACGCCCTTTTTGGCCAAGGGCATCATTGTCGACGTTTTGCCGCTTTTCATGTGCTTTAAAGGCGATTCGAATTGACCTCCTGAAATCTGTTTCCTGCAATTCTGCCTTGCTTTCAAATCCTCTTCGTTGCCTTCCCTCAATATATTTGTGGACGAGAGTTATCATTTATAACTCTGCAGGTTTGTGAATTGCAGTGCCCCTGAGCTCCATTTTTCAACTCGCTTTTTTGGGAGCTGGCCGCAAAAGCGCAGGATTGCCTCAGGCCCTCTTCTGGTTCCGGGCGGCAGGCTGAGCCTGTGGTTAATTCTTCTTCCTGATGGGAAAATAGAGTGACCTGTGCCTGTCCCAACACCTAGAGCTAGTCTCTCATTGGCTCCCCCTCTTCCCGTTTATCCTCAGGACAAATTGCAAGCTGTACAGAACAGGAGGTTAAAGGTGCTGATTCTCCAAGGAGGGAGATTGCTAGTAAAGCGGCTGGAATGGCGAACCCGAGCACAAGGAGTTGAGAAATGAGGTGCGTTTTAGAAAGCTTTCCCGATCACATGGTGTACCACCTTCTGGGTTTCTCATGCATGTTTTCGATGTAGGAAGATGCCCTTGAACCTGGAGATTTGGGACCCATGGGATGGGTAACAGGCAGTATTACTTTAAAGGCTCTGCGTTTGCTCCCCCAAACTCACCAAACCTCTCAGCCCCGAGAGTGTCCACCCTTATGTCTCATCCAGCTGTGGGTCTAGATATGGTCAATCCAGGTTGCATCACAGCCCCTGAACGAATTTTGTAAGAATTTCTCTCTCTTTCACTGTCTTTGTTTCACGGGCTTTTAAAAGTAATTTATTTTTATAATGGGGTTTAGCTGCTTTTCACGGCTGTGTTTATGCCGCTTTACACCCACTTGACTCACTTCCAGAGAGATATCAATACATAGGTTTTAAGATTCTTACTAGTCAGATATATTCTTGTGCGGTGAATAGGGGGTGTTGAGTCCAGTTCACTGGGCAAGGAGTAGGTCTTTCTATTACATATTGCGTTTATGGAACGGTAGCTGAGCTCATTTGAAACCCTTGTTTTATTCATCACCCCACCTCACCTTTCCCGTTAAGCAGCCATAGTGTGTCTTCTAAACGTGTGACTCTGTTCTGTTTTATAATTCAGTTCAAGTGTAGCGGTTTTTACATTCCCTCTATAACTGATAGCTTATGATAAGTGTCTTTTTCTGTGTGACTTATTTCACTTAGAATCGTCGTGCCTACATCTACTCATCATGCTGCTACTAGCCTTATGACATTGATTTCATGGCTGAGTGATATTCCATTGTACATAAGGACCACCACTTCTTTATCCATTTTTCTCTTTCCAGGGATATTTAAGGTGTCATGAAGTGGAGGTTCTTGTCAACAGAGCAGCCCTAAACTTTGGGGTGCCTGTGTCTTGCTGATTTTTAGTTTTCCCAATTTATACGCCCATGAGTGGAAGTGCCCTATGCGCTCTAAGCTGTGTTTTTTCGATGTTTCAGGACACACCGTACACTTCTCCAGAGTGGCTGTTGGCAATTTACATCCCGCCCATCAGCGTAGCAAGGCTCCCATTTCTCCATGGCCTGTCCTGCATTTCTGGTTTTGACACTTTTTTCAGCATGGCCCTTTTGACCGATGGGCAGCGAGACTTCTTTGTAGCGCTGATTTGCCTTTCCAGGTTGCTTGGTTGGCCAAAAAGGGCGTATGCGTTTTTTCCTGAATATATTCAGGAAAAAACGCATACGCCCTTTTTGGCCAAGGGCATCATTGTCGACGTTTTGCCGCTTTTCATGTGCTTTAAAGGCGATTCGAATCGACCTCCTGAAATCTGTTTCCTGCAATTCTGCCTTGCTTTCAAATCCTCTTCGTTGCCTTCCCTCAATATATTTGTGGACGAGAGTTATCATTTATAACTCTGCAGGTTTGTGAATTGCAGTGCCCCTGAGCTCCATTTTTCAACTCGCTTTTTTGGGAGCTGGCCGCAAAAGCGCAGGATTGCCTCAGGCCCTCTTCTGGTTCCGGGCGGCAGGCTGAGCCTGTGGTTAATTCTTCTTCCTGATGGGAAAATAGAGTGACCTGTGCCTGTCCCAACACCTAGAGCTAGTCTCTCATTGGCTCCCCCTCTTCCCGTTCATCCTCAGGACAAATTGCAAGCTGTACGGAACAGGAGGTTAAAGGTGCTGGTTCTCCAAGGAGGGAGATTGCTAGTAAAGCGGCTGGAATGGCGAACCCGAGCACAAGGAGATGAGAAATGAGGTGCGTTTTAGAAAGCTTTCCCGATCACATGGTGTACCACCTTCTGGGTTTCTCATGCATGTTTTCGATGTAGGAAGATGCCCTTGAACCTGGAGATTTGGGACCCATGGGATGGGTAACAGGCAGTATTACTTTAAAGGCTCTGCGTTTGCTCCCCCAAACTCACCAAACCTCTCAGCCCCGAGAGTGTCCACCCTTATGTCTCATCCAGCTGTGGGTCTAGATATGGTCAATCCAGGTTGCATCACAGCCCCTGAACGAATTTTGTAAGAATTTCTCTCTCTTTCACTGTCTTTGTTTCACGGGCTTTTAAAAGTAATTTATTTTTATAATGGGGTTTAGCTGCTTTTCACGGCTGTGTTTATGCCGCTTTACACCCACTTGACTCACTTCCAGAGAGATATCAATACATAGGTTTTAAGATTCTTACTAGTCAGATATATTCTTGTGCGGTGAATAGGGGGTGTTGAGTCCAGTTCACTGAGCAAGGAGTAGGTCTTTCTATTACATATTGGGTTTATGGAACGGTAGCTGAGCTCATTTGAAACCCTGGTTTTATTCATCACCCCACCTCACCTTTCCCGTTAAGCAGCCATAGTGTGTCTTCTAAACGTGTGACTCTGTTCTGTTTTGTAATTCAGTTCAAGTGTAGCGGTTTTTACATTCCCTCTATAACTGATAGCTTATGATAAGTGTCTTTTTCTGTGTGACTTATTTCACTTAGAATCGTCGTGCCTAAATCTACTCATCATGCTGCTACTAGCCTTATGACATTGATTTCATGGCTGAGTGATATTCCATTGTACATAAGGACCACCACTTCTTTATCCATTTTTCTCTTTCCAGGGATATTTAAGGTGTCATGAAGTGGAGGTTCTTGTCAACAGAGCAGCCCTAAACTTTGGGGTGCCTGTGTCTTGCTGATTTTTAGTTTTCCCAATTTATACGCCCATGAGTGGAAGTGCCCTATGCGCTCTAAGCTGTGTTTTTTCGATGTTTCAGGACACACCGTACACTTCTCCAGAGTGGCTGTTGGCAATTTACATCCCGCCCATCAGCATAGCAAGGCTCCCATTTCTCCATGGCCTGTCCTGCATTTCTGGTTTTGACACTTTTTTCAGCATGGCCCTTTTGACCGATGGGCAGCGAGACTTCTTTGTAGCGCTGATTTGCCTTTCCAGGTTGCTTGGTTGGCCAAAAAGGGCGTATGCGTTTTTTCCTGAATATATTCAGGAAAAAACGCATACGCCCTTTTTGGCCAAGGGCATCATTGTCGACGTTTTGCCGCTTTTCATGTGCTTTAAAGGCGATTCGAATCGACCTCCTGAAATCTGTTTCCTGCAATTCTGCCTTGCTTTCAAATCCTCTTCGTTGCCTTCCCTCAATATATTTGTGGACGAGAGTTATCATTTATAACTCTGCAGGTTTGTGAATTGCAGTGCCCCTGAGCTCCATTTTTCAACTCGCTTTTTTGGGAGCTGGCCGCAAAAGCGCAGGATTGCCTCAGGCCCTCTTCTGGTTCCGGGCGGCAGGCTGAGCCTGTGGTTAATTCTTCTTCCTGATGGGAAAATAGAGTGACCTGTGCCTGTCCCAACACCTAGAGCTAGTCTCTCATTGGCTCCCCCTCTTCCCATTTATCCTCAGGACAAATTGCAAGCTGTACAGAACAGGAGGTTAAAGGTGCTGATTCTCCAAGGAGGGAGATTGCTAGTAAAGCGGCTGGAATGGCGAACCCGAGCACAAGGAGTTGAGAAATGAGGTGCGTTTTAGAAAGCTTTCCCGATCACATGGTGTACCACCTTCTGGGTTTCTCATGCATGTTTTCGATGTAGGAAGATGCCCTTGAACCTGGAGATTTGGGACCCATGGGATGGGTAACAGGCAGTATTACTTTAAAGGCTCTGCGTTTGCTCCCCCAAACTCACCAAACCTCTCAGCCCCGAGAGTGTCCACCCTTATGTCTCATCCAGCTGTGGGTCTAGATATGGTCAATCCAGGTTGCATCACAGCCCCTGAACGAATTTTGTAAGAATTTCTCTCTCTTTCACTGTCTTTGTTTCACGGGCTTTTAAAAGTAATTTATTTTTATAATGGGGTTTAGCTGCTTTTCACGGCTGTGTTTATGCCGCTTTACACCCACTTGACTCACTTCCAGAGAGATATCAATACATAGGTTTTAAGATTCTTACTAGTCAGATATATTCTTGTGCGGTGAATAGGGGGTGTTGAGTCCAGTTCACTGAGCAAGGAGTAGGTCTTTCTATTACATATTGGGTTTATGGAACGGTAGCTGAGCTCATTTGAAACCCTTGTTTTATTCATCACCCCACCTCACCTTTCCCGTTAAGCAGCCATAGTGTGTCTTCTAAACGTGTGACTCTGTTCTGTTTTGTAATTCAGTTCAAGTGTAGCGGTTTTTACATTCCCTCTATAAGTGATAGCTTATGATAAGTGTCTTTTTCTGTGTGACTTATTTCACTTAGAATCGTCGTGCCTAAATCTACTCATCATGCTGCTACTAGCCTTATGACATTGATTTCATGGCTGAGTGATATTCCATTGTACATAAGGACCACCACTTCTTTATCCATTTTTCTCTTTCCAGGGATATTTAAGGTGTCATGAAGTGGAGGTTCTTGTCAACAGAGCAGCCCTAAACTTTGGGGTGCCTGTGTCTTGCTGATTTTTAGTTTTCCCAATTTATACGCCCATGAGTGGAAGTGCCCTATGCGCTCTAAGCTGTGTTTTTTCGATGTTTCAGGACACACCGTACACTTCTCCAGAGTGGCTGTTGGCAATTTACATCCCACCCATCAGCGTAGCAAGGCTCCCATTTCTCCATGGCCTGTCCTGCATTTCTGGTTTTGACACTTTTTTCAGCATGGCCCTTTTGACCGATGGGCAGCGAGACTTCTTTGTAGCGCTGATTTGCCTTTCCAGGTTGCTTGGTTGGCCAAAAAGGGCGTATGCGTTTTTTCCTGAATATATTCAGGAAAAAACGCATACGCCCTTTTTGGCCAAGGGCATCATTTTCGACGTTTTGCCGCTTTTCATGTGCTTTAAAGGCGATTCGAATCGACCTCCTGAAATCTGTTTCCTGCAATTCTGCCTTGCTTTCAAATCCTCTTCGTTGCCTTCCCTCAATATATTTGTGGACGAGAGTTATCATTTATAACTCTGCAGGTTTGTGAATTGCAGTGCCCCTGAGCTCCATTTTTCAACTCGCTTTTTTGGGAGCTGGCCGCAAAAGCGCAGGATTGCCTCAGGCCCTCTTCTGGTTCCGGGCGGCAGGCTGAGCCTGTGGTTAATTCTTCTTCCTGATGGGAAAATAGAGTGACCTGTGCCTGTCCCAACACCTAGAGCTAGTCTCTCATTGGCTCCCCCTCTTCCCGTTTATCCTCAGGACAAATTGCAAGCTCTACGGAACAGGAGGTTAAAGGTGCTGGTTCTCCAAGGAGGGAGATTGCTAGTAAAGCGGCTGGAATGGCGAACCCGAGCACAAGGAGATGAGAAATGAGGTGCGTTTTAGAAAGCTTTCCCGATCACATGGTGTACCACCTTCTGGGTTTCTCATGCATGTTTTCGATGTAGGAAGATGCCCTTGAACCTGGAGATTTGGGACCCATGGGATGGGTAACAGGCAGTATTACTTTAAAGGCTCTGCGTTTGCTCCCCCAAACTCACCAAACCTCTCAGCCCCGAGAGTGTCCACCCTTATGTCTCATCCAGCTGTGGGTCTAGATATGGTCAATCCAGGTTGCATCACAGCCCCTGAACGAATTTTGTAAGAATTTCTCTCTCTTTCACTGTCTTTGTTTCACGGGCTTTTAAAAGTAATTTATTTTTATAATGGGGTTTAGCTGCTTTTCACGGCTGTGTTTATGCCGCTTTACACCCACTTGACTCACTTCCAGAGAGATATCAATACATAGGTTTTAAGATTCTTACTAGTCAGATATATTCTTGTGCGGTGAATAGGGGGTGTTGAGTCCAGTTCACTGAGCAAGGAGTAGGTCTTTCTATTACATATTGGGTTTATGGAACGGTAGCTGAGCTAATTTGAAACCCTTGTTTTATTCATCACCCCACCTCACCTTTCCCGTTAAGCAGCCATAGTGTGTCTTCTAAACGTGTGACTCTGTTCTGTTTTGTAATTCAGTTCAAGTGTAGCGGTTTTTACATTCCCTCTATAACTGATAGCTTATGATAAGTGTCTTTTTCTGTGTGACTTATTTCACTTAGAATCGTCGTGCCTAAATCTACTCATCATGCTGCTACTAGCCTTATGACATTGATTTCATGGCTGAGTGATATTCCATTGTACATAAGGACCACCACTTCTTTATCCATTTTTCTCTTTCCAGGGATATTTAAGGTGTCATGAAGTGGAGGTTCTTGTCAACAGAGCAGCCCTAAACTTTGGGGTGCCTGTGTCTTGCTGATTTTTAGTTTTCCCAATTTATACGCCCATGAGTGGAAGTGCCCTATGCGCTCTAAGCTGTGTTTTTTCGATGTTTCAGGACACACCGTACACTTCTCCAGAGTGGCTGTTGGCAATTTACATCCCGCCCATCAGCATAGCAAGGCTCCCATTTCTCCATGGCCTGTCCTGCATTTCTGGTTTTGACACTTTTTTCAGCATGGCCCTTTTGACCGATGGGCAGCGAGACTTCTTTGTAGCGCTGATTTGCCTTTCCAGGTTGCTTGGTTGGCCAAAAAGGGCGTATGCGTTTTTTCCTGAATATATTCAGGAAAAAACGCATACGCCCTTTTTGGCCAAGGGCATCATTGTCGACGTTTTGCCGCTTTTCATGTGCTTTAAAGGCGATTCGAATCGACCTCCTGAAATCTGTTTCCTGCAATTCTGCCTTGCTTTCAAATCCTCTTCGTTGCCTTCCCTCAATATATTTGTGGACGAGAGTTATCATTTATAACTCTGCAGGTTTGTGAATTGCAGTGCCCCTGAGCTCCATTTTTCAACTCGCTTTTTTGGGAGCTGGCCGCAAAAGCGCAGGATTGCCTCAGGCCCTCTTCTGGTTCCGGGCGGCAGGCTGAGCCTGTGGTTAATTCTTCTTCCTGATGGGAAAATAGAGTGACCTGTGCCTGTCCCAACACCTAGAGCTAGTCTCTCATTGGCTCCCCCTCTTCCCGTACATCCTCAGGACAAATTGCAAGCTCTACGGAACAGGAGGTTAAAGGTGCTGGTTCTCCAAGGAGGGAGATTGCTAGTAAAGCGGCTGGAATGGCGAACCCGAGCACAAGGAGATGAGAAATGAGGTGCGTTTTAGAAAGCTTTCCCGATCACATGGTGTACCACCTTCTGGGTTTCTCATGCATGTTTTCGATGTAGGAAGATGCCCTTGAACCTGGAGATTTGGGACCCATGGGATGGGTAACAGGCAGTATTACTTTAAAGGCTCTGCGTTTGCTCCCCCAAACTCACCAAACCTCTCAGCCCCGAGAGTGTCCACCCTTATGTCTCATCCAGCTGTGGGTCTAGATATGGTCAATCCAGGTTGCATCACAGCCCCTGAACGAATTTTGTAAGAATTTCTCTCTCTTTCACTGTCTTTGTTTCACGGGCTTTTAAAAGTAATTTATTTTTATAATGGGGTTTAGCTGCTTTTCACGGCTGTGTTTATGCCGCTTTACACCCACTTGACTCACTTCCAGAGAGATATCAATACATAGGTTTTAAGATTCTTACTAGTCAGATATATTCTTGTGCGGTGAATAGGGGGTGTTGAGTCCAGTTCACTGAGCAAGGAGTAGGTCTTTCTATTACATATTGGGTTTATGGAACGGTAGCTGAGCTCATTTGAAACCCTTGTTTTATTCATCACCCCACCTCACCTTTCCCGTTAAGCAGCCATAGTGTGTCTTCTAAACGTGTGACTCTGTTCTGTTTTGTAATTCAGTTCAAGTGTAGCGGTTTTTACATTCCCTCTATAACTGATAGCTTATGATAAGTGTCTTTTTCTGTGTGACTTATTTCACTTAGAATCGTCGTGCCTAAATCTACTCATCATGCTGCTACTAGCCTTATGACATTGATTTCATGGCTGAGTGATATTCCATTGTACATAAGGACCACCACTTCTTTATCCATTTTTCTCTTTCCAGGGATATTTAAGGTGTCATGAAGTGGAGGTTCTTGTCAACAGAGCAGCCCTAAACTTTGGGGTGCCTGTGTCTTGCTGATTTTTAGTTTTCCCAATTTATACGCCCATGAGTGGAAGTGCCCTATGCGCTCTAAGCTGTGTTTTTTCGATGTTTCAGGACACACCGTACACTTCTCCAGAGTGGCTGTTGGCAATTTACATCCCGCCCATCAGCATAGCAAGGCTCCCATTTCTCCATGGCCTGTCCTGCATTTCTGGTTTTGACACTTTTTTCAGCATGGCCCTTTTGACCGATGGGCAGCGAGACTTCTTTGTAGCGCTGATTTGCCTTTCCAGGTTGCTTGGTTGGCCAAAAAGGGCGTATGCGTTTTTTCCTGAATAT
Source organism: Balaenoptera ricei (assembly GCF_028023285.1). NCBI lineage: Eukaryota > Metazoa > Chordata > Mammalia > Artiodactyla > Balaenopteridae > Balaenoptera > Balaenoptera ricei. Next base: position 280,006 of record NW_026777519.1, read on the forward strand.
ATTCAGGAAAAAACGCATACGCCCTTTTTGGCCAAGGGCATCATTGTCGACGTTTTGCCGCTTTTCATGTGCTTTAAAGGCGATTCGAATCGACCTCCTGAAATCTGTTTCCTGCAATTCTGCCTTGCTTTCAAATCCTCTTCGTTGCCTTCCCTCAATATATTTGTGGACGAGAGTTATCATTTATAACTCTGCAGGTTTGTGAATTGCAGTGCCCCTGAGCTCCATTTTTCAACTCGCTTTTTTGGGAGCTGGCCGCAAAAGCGCAGGATTGCCTCAGGCCCTCTTCTGGTTCCGGGCGGCAGGCTGAGCCTGTGGTTAATTCTTCTTCCTGATGGGAAAATAGAGTGACCTGTGCCTGTCCCAACACCTAGAGCTAGTCTCTCATTGGCTCCCCCTCTTCCCGTTCATCCTCAGGACAAATTGCAAGCTGTACGGAACAGGAGGTTAAAGGTGCTGGTTCTCCAAGGAGGGAGATTGCTAGTAAAGCGGCTGGAATGGCGAACCCGAGCACAAGGAGATGAGAAATGAGGTGCGTTTTAGAAAGCTTTCCCGATCACATGGTGTACCACCTTCTGGGTTTCTCATGCATGTTTTCGATGTAGGAAGATGCCCTTGAACCTGGAGATTTGGGACCCATGGGATGGGTAACAGGCAGTATTACTTTAAAGGCTCTGCGTTTGCTCCCCCAAACTCACCAAACCTCTCAGCCCCGAGAGTGTCCACCCTTATGTCTCATCCAGCTGTGGGTCTAGATATGGTCAATCCAGGTTGCATCACAGCCCCTGAACGAATTTTGTAAGAATTTCTCTCTCTTTCACTGTCTTTGTTTCACGGGCTTTTAAAAGTAATTTATTTTTATAATGGGGTTTAGCTGCTTTTCACGGCTGTGTTTATGCCGCTTTACACCCACTTGACTCACTTCCAGAGAGATATCAATACATAGGTTTTAAGATTCTTACTAGTCAGATATATTCTTGTGCGGTGAATAGGGGGTGTTGAGTCCAGTTCACTGAGCAAGGAGTAGGTCTTTCTATTACATATTGGGTTTATGGAACGGTAGCTGAGCTCATTTGAAACCCTTGTTTTATTCATCACCCCACCTCACCTTTCCCGTTAAGCAGCCATAGTGTGTCTTCTAAACGTGTGACTCTGTTCTGTTTTGTAATTCAGTTCAAGTGTAGCGGTTTTTACATTCCCTCTATAACTGATAGCTTATGATAAGTGT